>NC_056726.1:488066584-488181584 GCF_019279795.1 Protopterus annectens | reverse complement strand
AATTTGGTGTTTAGAATATTTACTGAGATACTACTAACATATAGTAACCCAGCTCAAGAGTTTTGTGCCCCCTTTCAGAATGTTTGTGTCCTTCACTTTTTATTTGAAAATGTTTTAACTCTTCCCCTGGTTAGCTCTGCATTGTGTTTAGAGTTGTATTCTATTTCAGAGCTTGTATGAAGGCCTTTAAAGTTCTTTCACTGTGGTGTGCTAATGCACTTGCAACATTCATTTAATTCAGTCCTATGTTTTTGCTTAAAATTTAACTTTCCAAGGTCATGATGTTTGGAGCAGACTAACAAATCGGCCTGTGAATGCCCTTTCTTGGTAATATATTGCTGAAACAAATAGGTGGGGCTCAGATCTCCAAGTTTAGAACCTTTTGTAATGGTCCTCTTCACTGAAATCTGTGAACTATAACCTCTTATAGTTAACCCTATAATGCTTCACTTGTAAGGAAGCCTGACATACTCTTTGAAAATCTAGCTGTAGTTTAACCAGGCAGTCTTGTTTCCAGTACTGCTGTTTTCCTTACGGGATTGGACTGTAATGGGGAAAGGGAGATGTATAGTGGTGTTTTCTTAATGCATGTGTACTTGTTTGCCCCTTTCTCCACTCTCAGGACTCTTTAAATCTGTGTATAGGCTTGCCCACAAACTTCCTGCATAAAACTGTATAGCAGCTACCACATCCCTCAACTGTACAGATTTTTGTAGAAGATGTTGGTCTTTTTTTATTAATTGTGGTTTTCTGGCAAATCAGTGGCAAATCATTAAAGATTAAAGTTAGAAAATGAGATTTTAGTTTCAGACTTCATATCCTTAAACATTTATGCTAAAGCAAAAGTTTCTAAGCTTGTAAGAGAAATGTTTTTAAAACATGTCCCTATTTCTGGGCTTTACTTTATGGCTTTGTGACTATTTCTTGTACTAGGAGGTTGAGAGCTGTGGCTGTTCTGTTGAGCAATAAGAACAGTAGTCACTCCATTTTGACTTGTTTTTTCCATTGGGCTGTAAAAAACAAGTCATCAGGAGTGGTCTGTTTCTGATGTATTATCAGAGAAATAGGTTTACAATGCTGCTTCCTCAAAGCAAAACATTCATGCATAGATCTGCTTTTTAACGGAATGCCATGTGCTGGCTTCTGAAATTTCTAGTGGGTCAAAAGAACTTCTCAACTTGCAAATACCTTAATTGGTAAAGTTGTGTAGGATTATTTCATTTATTTTCCACCAAACAGGCCTTTATGAAGAAAATAAAATCTAAAGCTAAATGTAAGGACATTCTAGTGATTAAGTAATGGCACTTTGTGCAGTTTTTGGATATCACACTTGTCTTTTTGTTTGACCAGTAAACAAGTACGGTGGTCTTACTGTTTGCTCAACCTACACAAGAACTGACTAGGAAGGAATTCATCTGCAGACTCCTTTTTTTTAACCAGTAGGTTAGGCAGTGAAAATGGTACCTATCTTGTTACTGAATTTGTACAAAACTCTTCATTTGAGCAAGCATGATTGACAAGTAGGCACTATGACCTTGCCCCATATATTGGAATGAGTACTTTTCTTTTGCATGAAAAGGTTCTGTAAGAACAATACTATGCTGCTAATTACTTGATAAATAATGCATACATGTGGCAACACTTGCCAACATCTTTGTAACACTTCCCACTCTGGCCAGACTTTAGACACAAACTTGTATTACAGTATTTCACAAAACTCGTTCATAGTTTATCTCCATAAAGCTCTAGTACACTTGCTGCATTTGATAACCAGGTATACAGAGGCAGGGATGAGTCCTAAAAGTATTTGGTTAATGGACTTCAAAAAATGCACAACACACAGCTGGCTTGTTGACTTATGGGATTTGAACAATGACTGAATGTACTTTGTAGCTGTAATCAATTATGCTATATTACAAGACAGTTTCCTTTATAGCAGATGTGTTGTGTAATACAGCAATAGTGAGCACCCTACACTTGATTTCTGTTCATAGTTACTCATGATACTTCTCTCAACTTGTCACTTTATATATCCTGTATGTTAGCAAGTTGCAAGTGCAAAATAATTGAATGAGGCCTCAAGTCTTAATTGGCTTCTCCTAGAATTATTTGTTCATGTATTATGGAGTAAGTATTAGAGAAGCCTTTGTCTGGATCACTTGGTGGGGTGGGGGGACAATAGCACCTGGTCCAAGCGTCTCCTGAAGGTTAGCAATTTCATCCAATTGCTCATTAATGACTTATGGTTCAAATGCATAAATGTTGAACTTTTTCTTGTGTTTTTGGCCTGCTTGGTACTGTCATACTGACACTTCCTACTGTTGATACCACATCTAAATGTTTGTCATTTTTAAAATGAGTTATTTTAGTGTACCCCATAAAGCAATGAAAATTGCTGACATGAGTGATCTCTAATGCAGCTTTTAGGCACAAACCTTGAGACAAAGGCTATTGAATGCAACTTTGGTTTGTGTATATTAACATGTATTGAGATTAGCGCAATGAACCATGAATTGGCTGTTGTAGAAACCACCATGTAGACTTGCTTGGATATCTTGCTAATTTCTCCTGTGCAAACTTGCCCTAATTTTAATTGTACCCACAGTTGCCCCAACACTGCTTCTAGAAACATAATTGCCAAGTAGAGCTTAACAGATTTTTTTTATTACAGTCTTGACACTATTTCATACTAGCTGAAAATTACTCTGAGTTGCCCCTGGTGTAAATTGATACTAGCTAAGAAACATTACCCTGCCAAGTCATCTCTGTTCCTGCATGCAGTGGATTATACAAATACATAGCAAATTAAATTGCTGAAATGCAATAGCTCTAAATCTCTAATGTCCTATCAAGATGAAATTAGTTGAATGTGTTTCAATACCTGCAATTTTTAATCCATGTATTCCATCAATGGTATTTGCCTACCTTCTTTCCAAAAAAAGCAGCAACAAGTTTTATTTCTTGAACTAGCACACAACAGCATTGTTAGAAGTACCATGATATTCTCAGCACTACTGCATTTAGGAAATTGTTTTAACAGTGAAATGGTAATCGCGTTCAGGAAAATACAACAATATTTTTAAGTGGTGATTATTTTGTGAATCTGATCTATAGCATGTATTCCATTGGTCTGAGGGCACCGTGTATGCAGTGCTGCTATCACTTTGCATACTGGGGCTGGGAGGGTGGCCTAATGGTTAAGGTGTTTGCCTTGCAAACAGAAGGTGCAGGGTTTGAGTCTCACAAGAGATAATTGGCTAGGCTTAAAATGGCTCGCAAGAGCAGTTAGCTTAGTACTAACCTATGAACCAGACTGCACCGTGTATGCAGTGCTGCTATCACTTTGCATACTGGGGCTGGGAGGGTGGCCTAATGGTTAAGGTGTTTGCCTTGCAAACAGAAGGTGCAGGGTTTGAGTCTCACAAGAGATAATTGGCTAGGCTTAAAATGGCTCGCAAGAGCAGTTAGCTTAGTACTAACCTATGAACCAGACTGCCTGAATAAGAGGCAGGATTTCCATGCTCTTAACTGTAGCATGAGTCAACATGGGCAGTGATTGTTTTTTAATGATATGGGGAAGGATCCCTCTTCAAAGAAATCTTGTCAGTACTCTACATTTCAGACTTGGGTGTTCACATGTATAAGTGCTCTATTTTCCTTTCAATAACACTTTGATCAAAGTAGATTTCAGCTTCCAGCAATTCACACAGCACCATCCAGTATTGGTTGTCAGATGGCCAGGCATTTTGTACAATTACAACTTTTTGCCCAGCACTGTACAAGAGGAAGCAATGCTTGGCAGTGGAACATGGACTTGCTCAAAATGCCTTTCCTTGCTGTAGTTGCAGCACCTATGCCATAAGGTACTACTGCCAAACCTGTGATGTGGCAGAAATATTCATGCATAATTCCTTTCATTTTTCAGAAGGGATACAGTTGTGAACTAAACTTCTGTTTAAATCACCATTATGAAAAGTTTAACCGCCTTTTCTATACTCTTGTGAATAGCACCTAAATATTTAGTATCTAACTTTCTCACAGCTGTCATTGGTTAACCAGTAAAATGCAATTACCTTGTGTCACATTCTTTTTAAGAACATGACAGCCATCCTATTGGCATAACAGTAAAATTGTATAAGTACGCTCAACTATTACGTTAACTCGGTGTGTCTACATATGCACATTTAAAGATGTGTGTATTATGAGAACTGTCTAGCCATTGTCTACTTCTGTCATGTATTCCATTTTATAACTTCATTTTTATCTTAATGGTTATATTGGCTGTTTTTACATGGGCCCACCTGGAAACAAGATTATAACATAGCACTCTTGATCTAACTTTTTTTAACAATGGAAATGATGGTCTGCTATATTAAGCTGCTGATCAGGTAAATCCTTTGTATTATAGCCTCAGGATTCCTCTTCAGCACTGCCCTACAGTATGAAGTAACACTCCTAATTTTTTTCTGTTTCAGTGAGGTTTGAGTACCCAGATCCAGGAGTGAATTTAGTTTCCATTCATCCAGGTTGTGTTTCTAGAAGGCCATCAAGCTACTGTGTAATTAAGGGGAAACTATATCCCATAAGAGATCTTCCTTGTGGTGCAGTGAATTTGGTTCCTTCATGCTCAAGGCAGTCTGTTTTGTAGATGTGTAGGAGGTTGCAAAGAACTTTATATCAAGGCTCAGTAGGTAAGGCCAGCCCTCCTAAATGTGTAAAATGGAGTGCTTTAAATGTGGCCTGTTTAGCAGTTGCAAGACCTGCCTTTCATTTAAAGAAAATGCTGTGATCTTTTGAGATGACTTGTGCTTGAGCAAGTGCATACCACATGGAGTATGTTGTAGGTCTGATAAGGGGGTTTAGAGAGGAATATCTTTCCCTTATCTAGAAAACCCTTGGTAGTCTGCGTGGAAAAAAAATTTCCTAATGATGGGTACGTGGTGGTCAAGATGGTACTTTTTCCAGGTCACTAATAACTGACAGCTTTCCAGGGGGTGTTATGGGTACTTATGTTTGCCAAAGGACATTTCTTAGCATTTTAGTGCAAGTTTATCTGTCACCATTTTAGTAGGAGTTAAACCATTGTGAGCAATTTTGGGTGGTCAGCTGTAAAGTATGACTGCTCTATTTGCAGTAATCTGCAAATGTATACAGCCATAGGACTTAACATCAGATAACTGAGTTGAAGAGTAGTGGTCGAAGTACCAATCCCGGTGGGATACTGCTAATAGCCCTTTTTGAGGACTGAACCTTGCAGGTTCTGTCAGTGACCCAGTTGGCTATCCAGCAGGTTATATAGTGGTTTAAGTTGTTTATATACAGAATGGTGTCAAGAACCTTACAGGTTTAGGCCAACTGTGTACCAATTGTCCTGCTTACAATGCATTAGTGACTTGTTTGAATGATCCACTTATAAGGTAGGCTCTACCCTTGACAAACCAAGCTGGTTTGGGCTAAGGGACTAGACTGCTGATGTTCATTTTAAGGTGTATAACTTTCTGTTGCCTTACAGAAGACATAACACCTACTCTGCCTTTAGTTACCAGTTGTGGTGCATCATCCCATGTGAAGGGGAGGGATTCCAACAGTTCTCTGTACTTTGAGAGAAAATGCAGTGGACAGCCTGAGACTGTTTCCATTTTGTGGAACTTTGTCCTGAGTCTGTTTATTTGTCAGCTTAACTTGTCTTGGGACCCTTTTAAGGCATGACCCAGGCCAAATAAACAAATATAGGTCTGTATTTCTGTATCGAGTGAATACAAAGTACTATGTTTTATAAATGGTTCAAATACAAAAAGCAGTTGAATAAAAGTATATATGTGTAGTAATCAAATGATACATGTAGTTAATATTTACTGAGTACAAATGAGCCAAATCATCTGATATAAAAACTGCTTCAGTAATCTGGGTTTCTCTAGTGTAATGTAATGATGGGTACAAAAAGGTAAATACATCATGGGGATAATTTTTAACAGCAAAGTTTTAAGTGTAAACATTTGAAGACAGATGGTGCTAAAAGTAACCTAGCACATTGTCTGTAGCAATCTAGCTAGTCTTCTACATAATAGTAGTATTCTCAAAGTATTGTTATATCTTGCATCCCCATTAACTAAAGCTGTTGTGGATCACTTGCTCACTGCAATGCGTATCCATTTCCAAGATTGTAAACAAATATCCTTAATTTCCCTACTAAACTGTCAACCCTGGTAGGTCTTCTCCACAACATATGGTTCCTTTATTAAAGATAATGGGGAAGCTCCCAGGCTTGTGTTCCTTCTTTCAAATTATGTTGTGTATAATTGTTTTTCCACTTGCTTTTGCAATTGTGTACTTAGCTGACCTATGGCTGAAAGGGGTTCATGGGCATAGACCAGTTACCTTGGTCCTCAAAGAAATGAAATCACATCTATAGAAGAAAGAATGACTGGGTCATAGACTACATAATGCTGAATTACACAGTAGCACAACCAGACTAGCATATCTACAGTAAATTTCCTTTTCTGGTGGAATAAAGTATAATCTACAGAACCTTAATTGCCTGCATCTAGTGGTTATATGGCTTGGTACTCTTAAGACATTTGATGTATGAACACTCCAAATGGCTCTAGTAGAGTTTGATGTGAATGCAAGCCCACTGTACTACACTTGATGTGAATGCAAGCCCACCCCACCACACCACACTACACTTGATCACCTGTAAATACTCTTCTGTTGGGAAAACCTGAGCTGGGAGCACAAAATAATCAAATAACATAGGAATTATTTTAATATTGCCTACCCCCCCTCCCAGTGCAAAGTTCATATACTGAAGATCTAACAAGCTTTGTTTTTGTGAATTACTAACCATAAATCAGTCATCTCCCCTGGCAGAAGGGCCCAGTTTGCTTATCTAGTTAAATGCATACAAATCTCCAGGTGCAGGTGGGCACTTCTGCAGTTGTCTGTCTTGTGTTGAGGTGGGATGCACCCCCCACCTACATTAATTTGTGCATTTTTTTGATTTCTATGCCTAACCATTTCTGCTACTTGAATGGACATGGCTGTGCAATATCTATAACGGATCTAATTTAGAGCCTTTGGCCATCTTTGCTTTAGGTAGCCACCTTGTGCCTTTTAGTTGCACTAATTCATCAGTTGCATATGACAATATTATTCCATGTTGTAATAGTCTAATGGTGGGCTAATCACAATGCAGTCTTTTGTTCCAATTCATGCCTTGAGTACAACTAAAACTTTTTTTCCTATTGCAGATCTTTCTCCTGCATTGGAATTCTTACTGAAAATACTATTTGAGTGACCCACAATCCATATTTTTAGTTGGTGAAGATCCTAGAAGTGCAATGCGAAAATGTTAAAGCTTCCTCAAATATAGTATAAAAGCTTCTGACTTCTACTGCTCTTCCTTTTAATAATCTCCTGTGATGACTCTACCTGCTGTGCATGGAAGATTGACCCTATTCAAAATGTTTGATCTAATTTTTAATTCCATATTAATCCATTGCCCTATCTGAAATTGTCTAAGTGGGCTCCCTATTGGTGACAAGACAGCATTCCTTAATGCCTTTCAGGGTTTGGTAATGATGTAGACAATACACTACATTCCACTATGTGCCTACTGACATCTGTGGCCACACCCATTGCCTCTTTGGTTTTTTTTTTTTATTTTTTATTAAAATAAAACCAAATGAAGGCAGGGATTCCTAGTATAAATACACAAGCAAAAACACAACCAAGAGCTCCAAAGGACCAGGACACAAATTTTAATGAATGTGAATTTAAAATCCCAATGATACAATTCTTAATTTTAAAGTGTATGGGTTTAGTGCTGTCATCTTAAACAATGACATCATCGGAACCACACAAATGAAAAAGCTGGCTATTATACAAAACATTAAAGCAGACACCCCTTAAGTTAACCAATCTAATGCATTAGATATCTAACCCCTTGTAAATTTTAAATAAGGTAAATCAGTGGACAAACTTAAGTGCTCTATTTTTTAATTCACTGGCTATAGAGTCTCGTTCAGGCCAAGCAACTCTGTAGCACTGATCCTTAACTGCCAATACATCTCCTTTTGAAGCAATTTATTCTTCCAATCCCACAATATGCTGTCTAATTTTTTCTACAGTAAAGAAATTCTCAAATCCTGAACAGACTAGGTGACTCTATAGTCAGGCACACTGATGTCCCACTCTTCAGCCTAAGCAAGGAGAAGGTTACTGTCAGCTGCCTGTTGGGTGCCAGGATCCGAGACACAACCCACGCACTCAGGTCACTCCACAGCAAGTACAAATATGACAGTCATTGTCCATGTTGGTGTGAATGACCTGAAATGTACCTCCCTGGTCTACATGAAGAGACATGGAAGAGATCTCAGATCTTGTAGCCCAGGCAGGTATGACCCTAACCCTGAGTAGCATTCTGCCATCACCCAGAATGATACCGCAGTACAAGGATAAAATGATTGACTTCAAGAGTTGGCTAAGCTTCTGGTGTCATTCTAAAGGGATCCAGTATCTGTCTGCCTGGGACAACATGATCGACAGACAACGATGCTTTGCCACAGATGGCCTGCACCTGTCACCCCTGGGATTCTGGATACTGACTAAGGCTCTTGATGCCCCTATAGTGCCTTTTTTAGGCAGGGTTCAAATTCACCACTGTAACAGGAACAGGCAAGCAAAAACTGAGGGTAATGCTACTCAATGCTAGAAGTCTAAATCTTAAAATGCACTCACTTGAGGCACTCCTTAAAATGGAGAGCATCGATATCTGTGTAGTGACAGAGACCTGGTTCAAGGCTCCAGAGTTTACCCCTGCACTACCATAACTCATACCACACTTTTCATCCATGTAACCTGGACCAAAACACCAAAGGTGGAGGTGTCCATATTCATTAAGGATATCCACATCTCCAGGCTAATTGCTCAGCATAATGCATCCGAGGTTCTCCAAATGCAACTAACTCTGGGCAAAACTGCAATCCAAATTGTAGCTTGCTACAGATCCCTCACCATGCCCCAGGATTCCCACTCTTTTCTTGATGTACTGGAAAATATTACGGTTCAACCAAACACTCTAATAATGGGCAATTTCAACTACCCCACCATTAAGTGGGAAAACTACTTCTGTACCAACTCCTTAGCTCAACGCTTTCTGGAATTCATAAACTCCAACACACCCCCACCAGGGGCAACAATATCCTAGACATAGTCATTACCAACATGAGTGACCGGTGTTGCACACCTGAAGTCAACTCCTCGGTCTGATCTGACCATAAGCTAATCACCCTTGATATCCACATCCCACCCCCACCCCTATTAAGGAAACCACAGTAAAATTTCTCCAAAGCCAACTTCATGCTTAAGAAAGAAGTGGTGAACTTCATGACACATGCAGATGGACAATACAGTTATAACTGCTGAATCCTACACAAATGCACTTTATAAGCACTTGCACAAGTGCATGGATCATGCTATCCCAAACACAACCAAGATGCTGAGACCAATCTGGTGGTCCCCTGCTATAAACTGTACAACAGAAGGAAGAAACTGTTGCAAAAGAGTAAAATCCTATGAGTGGGAAGAGCTCCCTGGTCAGCCTTAGTAAGAAGCTGAGATCCCTTATAAGATCCTCCAAAGCTAGCTACAAAAACAAAATTGCCACTAATTCCAAGGACGACCACAAAGCATTCTATAGCTATGTCAAGAAATTAGATGGCAACACCCAGGTCTTCTCTGAGCTACAACACAAAGGCATGAAAATTAGAGCCAACTGATATTGCCAACATCCTGGCAGGTAGGTTCAGTGCTAACTTTACACCCTCCCCCCCCCCCACCACCACCACCTAAAGGGCCCATATCTATACAGGAAGAATGCAGAGTCCCTGTAATCACAACTATGTAGGTAAAATCTGTACTCTTTAAAGCCAAAACCACAGCATCCATGGGACCGAACAACATCCCAGGCTGTGTTTTACATGGACTTCACAATGAACTGGCGCTTCACTTAAGCACCATGTTCAATAATAGCCTTGTATCAGGCTTTGTGCCCACTGAATGGCACACAGCAACAGTTATCCCACTCCACAAAGGGGGAGCCACCACTGATCCTGGGAACTATCGACCTATTAGCCTAGTCTGCAAGGCCATGGAACGTATCATCCTAGAACTCCTAAAACAGACATTGGTAACCTCCAGACTCTGGATCCCACCCAGTTCGGGTTTGTAAAAGACAGATCATGCCTCCTGAACCTGATGGACTTCTTTGAGGCAGTCACCAAAGCCATAGATAAGGGTAAGGTGGTTCACACAGCCTATCTTGACCTTGCCATGGCTTTCAACACCATCCCCCATTCTGGAATTATAAACTCACTAAACTAGGTATAAATCCCTAAGTCACAAGATGGGTTGCCAACTGGCTCACTGACAGAGCCCACACTAAAAGTTGCAGACTCCAAATCTGACCTCAAAGCAGTGACAAGCAAGAGTACCACAGGGTTTTGTCCTGGGACCTCTCCTGTTAGCCTGTACTTCAGAGAAGTAGATACCAAACACAGAAGACCTCTGGCTAACGAAGTTCACAGATTACTATGGCTCCTAGTTTGCAGTTAAGTCCCCAAATGATGTGGACATCTACAGAAGGGCCTCACTGAGAGATGCCTGGTGTCAGAGCCATGGCCTCAAGCTCAATGCCAAAAAGTGCAGTGTCATCCCCTTTGGTAAAAATTCTGTACCCATGAACTACCACATAGGCAGCAATCTAGTTAACACCGAATGCGTGATAAGAGACCTTGGGACCAAGGTGGTTAGTAGTCTCTCCTTTTGATAGTCGCATCACAACAGTAGTCAGGAAGTCTTTCTACGTGGCATACATAAAAGGATTCTCATCCAGGAAAAAGAGGTCATTGTTCCCCTCTACTTGACACTCAGACCCATTATAGTGTAAAACACCCCTTTTGGAATGTACCTCAAGACATCTGCAGTAGCTGGAAAGGCCACAGACGTGCCTCACAAAGAGGATTACTGGCCTCAAACAAATGCCCAAGACTGACTACCTCAAACTCCAGCTTTACTCTGTAGCATATCGCCTACTCCAAGGTGATCTCCACCTAACATAAAGCTATGTCAAACCCAGAGCTGTTGGACATGCTACACCTGAAGAAATCCCAATCCCTCCGAGCTACATACTCTAGGGACCTAAACCTTGTCACCACAAAATAAACAGGACATGCTGGAGGGATAGATTCCTGTCCCAGAGACTTCCCATACTCGAACAGGCTACCCATCTTTGTCAAGCAAAGTTATTCATTAGCACTCTTCAAGTGGATAGGAAATAGGAAATACACCCCGGGGATCACTTTCTCTGCTCGATAGCTCAATAGTGGCATAGGAAAATAACTTTTTTGGGTGGCGTAAGCCAGGGAACCTTGTTGGCTAGGCTTACATAGGCCCTTGGGCAAGATAGTCTAGTACTACCTATGAATCCTTAGCTAAGGCACTTTTACTAGCATTTTTGGAATGCTATAAATGTTGGTAAATACACTTAAACATCATTAATTTTACCAATATAAAAAGCTTGGCATTTTGTGCAGGTAGCAAAATAAATTACTCTTCTGAAAGTGAATGTTGGTTTAACATCCTTAAATCTTTTTTTGTGCCCTCATTGCTAATAATAAACCAGTTTTTGTTTGTAATTTTCTATTTTCAATTTGCATCTAAAGAATAATGAAGAACCATGTCATTATGCAAATTTAATGTTCACTACTGGATAATACCCCTCTCTATTTTTAAATCCTTACTTAATAATAGGACCATATAAACCTTGATGTTCACCCCAGACTTGTTCCACTAAGGAAATAGGGTAGTTGCACTCTACAAACATTTTTCTCAACAAATTAAATTCCTCTGTACAAATATTGTCATCCGAAGTCCATCTGGATACCCCAATACATAGACTGTTAAACCCCTTTTCTGGTGATAGGAGTGGCAACTAGAATAATACAAGTAGGACTTGCAATGTCTTGGATTTTCTATAAATCCTTGTACTGAGGTTTTATGTGGGTTTATGTAAAATCTTTATATCCAAATATGTAATTTCATTGGCATCAATGTGATATGTAAACTTCAAAAAATCTGTACTATTGTGCATCTGCCCTAAAAATTCATTAAATTGGTCAACACTCCCTTGTCAGAAAATCATCCAGGTATCTAATGTGCCGCCTTACAGTATTTAAACAACGCAAGCTGAAAAAGGATAGACAAATCCCACCTTAACAATGCAGCATTTGCAAACACCAAGGCACAGATTGCATCCATTGCTAATCCGGAACATTGCTTATAAAATTCATTGCAAAAAACTTAAATTAGACAATTTCTATGAACTCGTGTATTAAAACTTCATTTTCAGATAGTCCCCTGTATGCTTTCACAATTTCATAAAAACCATAGGAGACTTAAATCCTGTGGAATATCAGAAGACAGACTTTTAATGTCACAGGTAAAAAAAAGTCAAATCATGGTCAATCAATCTCAGTTTATCCAATAAATCCCATGAGTCACGAATAATGTGCCCAAAAGGTGTAAATAACTACGTTTAGTGTCCAATGTCACCAACAGCTCAGTAATGCCAACACTGGTCACAAAGGTTCAAATGTAGTGTTTGAATCACCAAAATGTTGGGCATCACTCATGGGGGTGATTGAAATATCTGTGCTGGCATGGTTTGTGTAGCAGATCTCCAATTTCTTTTTCACATACCCTTTCATATATTTTAATAGCTGGGTGAAGGTGTGGATTTGCTACATTGGTTTTCTCTTTAAAACCATCACCAACAACGGTGCCAACTCTGTCAATTTTGTCATACAGAATATTTAAATTGCTGTTTCTTGTAAAGAGCTTCAAGTCGACCAGTGAATGTTCAACGTTTGCCCTACAAGGAGTAAAATTGAACTCTTTTAAAAACAACATATGATGTGCAGTTTCAACCTGAAAGCTCAGTAAAGTTTTATAAATTATTAAATTGTAAGACAACTTTAACAATACCTGTAGAATCTGAGTGTATAACCTCAGACATTATCTCCTCCCCCAGTTGTTTGTTCCCTGCTGCCTTCTCTGTTTTTGACCTTGGTTCCCCCTCCAAGGTTTCCAGTTGTCACAGCTCTGCCTTGCCCTTGTCAATTTTGGCAATGCACTGAGAATGCCTGGGTGGTGGTGTCCCTAAAGGGACCAAAGCATTATCCACATTAATTAGTTCTTCATCTTGCTCAATGTTACTATTGTGAGCGATTGTTATCCGGTACTTTACCAAAAGGCTTGGGGTATGAAGTTCTCTTCATATAAACTGCATCATCCCTAGCCAATTTCTTCACTTCCTATCTCGAGATGCAGCATTTATTTCTCAACTTATGCAAAAACATTTTCATTCACTATAATGCTGAGGGAATATTAAATCTTATATGATGGAACTAACCATTTTTTCCACCGTGTTAAGGTCTACAAGGCACCTTTCATTTTCTCTTATAATAATTTTCATTAAGTAAAGACCTGTGTGGTCAAAGTTCCAACAATTCCATTTGGAGCACACTATTGGGTACCATGCTTTGTGGGTACTTCCATGCCCTATGTCCCTTTGGAACGTAGATTTTTTTGGCATTTTCACCCAAAAATCATTGCCCAGTTGAACAGACTTGTATTTTTAAAAGTTGCTTTCAAGGAGCTGAATTTCTTACAGTAAGGTAAGATGCCTACCATTATCCCTCATACCCTGTATCATGCCATTCTGAAATCACTGCATTATCAAGCCATCTTTTAAAATGTGATGGACAGGAAAGATAATTTTAAAAGTCTCACCAGTTTGTTGTGCATGTTGTATAAAACCATTCACATCAATAGCATTGTTGGCCAAAGATGCAGTTTCCCAGACATTAACATTTGCAAACAGTTCTTGCCTCAAAGAATTTGTAATTTGCTGTGTGAGCTGCTGTATAAATAATGTAAGATCAATGTTCCCTGTTGTAAGACCCAGCTGTGTTTGGGAACAAATCCTGTGAATCCTCAGTAGCCATATTCCAACCTCCATACAATGATTTAAAGTGCATCATTGGGATTTTAATTTTACATTCATTAAAATATTTAGCTGGGAAATGTGCCCTGGTCCTCTGGGGCTCCGGTCCCCCCCTTACCTCTTTGTTTCTTAGCCCTGCCCCCCTAAATGCATACCTGATCTGAAATCTCTGCATCCATTTATGTACAGAAACTTTATTCTCTTGCAATTTGAGTGTAACAACACAGGACACTTAAAGCTCTGCAAAAAGTTACTGCCAAGCAGGCTCTGAATAACCCCATCCCATATTTACCCTTGGCACACCTTTGGAAATGTCACTGAATTATTATACTGCCAGGCCAACTGGATACCTTTTTTATCTGGGGTTTGAGGGCACATCTTTGCTAATCTCTAGCATGTTGCTTATTTAAAGTACCCTAGATAGGTGTAACTATGCAACTAACCTTTGGCTTTAAACTACACTGCTGCCTTTTTCTGACTCTTTATGTAAGAATATATGCCTTCAGTATTTACTGGTATGACCACTGACCAGCCATGTCAGTGCTGTAGACCCCTTTGTAACCTTACTATCTATGTATTGCTTCCCTCAGTATCTGCTCTGGACATGTTGCCATTTAGTGCCACCCCCATGACTCAGGCTCACTAAATGAGGAAAGGGATTAGCCAATGACTTAAGTTCACAAAAGAATGGAAACTGCGCACCAGCAATAAAAACCGCACTTTATTCGAATCTTCAATAAAAAATCCTCAAATCCACAGATAAACGCTTTAGCAAGACAATGCGTTTTCGTCCACTTCAATAGTAAGACTTCATCAGACAATTAAATCAAGTTCCATTACTCTTTAAATAATTAAGTTAAAATCAAAAATAACCAGTAGAATCATTTGCATTCTAACCAGACCAATAAAAACAGTAAGGCTCATTAAATAGAGGAATTCTGTATGTAATTGATTGTGTTGTAAAATCCTGTTAAAACATCTTTCAAACTTTAAAACTTTAAAAACAATTGATCACATTTTCCTTAATGAATAATTTAGTATTTGATTCCAAGTAAATAAATACAATAAAATACTACAATAAATAACCCATAAAAAATATATATGTATGTTGAAGTTTTGTTTTTTGGTTAAAAGCTTTATTTGGTTGTAGTTACAATAGCACCATCTGCTGTTCATTTTGAAACACTGTATGTTTAATCTATATTTTAGCTGCTCTTAATTTCAGCACTGGGGATAGTGAAATGTGCTCATTAAGTCCAGGGTTTCTGGTGGCTTCTAATAGTATTTGCCACCATAATTCTTTAAACTCAAGCCATTCTTCCCAGGGGCCACCTCTCATTTCTTTTCTAACCTGCTCCAGTACAAAAAAAGAAAATTTTGAATCTTTACAAATTTTTGTATGTTTGTATAGGGCGTTCGTTTCTTTGTTCTTAAGTATCTCGTACATGTGTTCATATATTCTTCTTTTCAGTACTCTTTCCGTCTTTCCAACGTAGTAAGAGTTGCAATTTGAACACATAGCCATGTATACAACTCCCTGTGATTCACAATTGTAGTATCCTGTGCTGTAAATATTTATATCCCTAGCTTCTAAATATCTCTCTTTTGTTGGAGATATATTGGCACTGTTTGCAGCGTCCACATTGGTAGGTTCCATTGGTGGTGTTTCTTGTGGCTGTCTTGTCGGGAATGTTGTTGGTATCATTAATTTTGTTGTTTTCTAATAATTTTTTAATGCTTCGTGCGTTCTTGTAAACTATTTTGGGAATACTTTCCTTTATATTTGGGATGTCCGAAAAAGATGTAAATTTGTCCCACTCAATCTGAAATATTCTTTTCACCTTAGAGTTAAACAAATTAAATTCTAGAAACAGAGCCGATTGGTAATCAGGTTCACTTTTTTTATTCTTGTTAAAATTAGGGTGATTCCCAGTAGTGTCAGCATCTTTAGTAGAATCCGTGATATTTATCACACAACCCTTCATAGGCTTGAATTTTGTTGGTCTGTTTTGCTCAACCTCTTTTCTTATGTCTTTAATAAAGTCAGGTGGGTATCCTCTTGCACAGAACATCCCTTCCAAGGTGTTGCAAAATCTTCATCCCTGCTGGTCATGCGACACCCTCTCACAAACTGCCCCTTAACAATGTTCTTTTTGCAGTGTGGAGGGTGTGCACTGTTGAAGTGCAAAAAGGAGTTACAAAAGGTGCTTTTCCTAAATATCTTAGTCTCCAAATCTTTGTTATTCGCATTCTTGTACACTTCAATATCTAGGTATTGCAACCTGTCTGTTGTAGTGTGTGTAAACCTCAGGAAGTTAGTAGTGTTCTTGATATAATCAAGGAATTCTGTTAATTTCTCTTTGCCTCCCGTCCAAAAAATTACTATGTCGTCCAGGTAGCGTCTGTACAAGGACCAATATTGCTTGTATTCTGAGTTCAAAATGAAATTGGATTCCCATCCTGCTAATACAATATTGGCGTATGTGGGTGCGCACGCCGCACCCATTGCTACCCCTCTTATTTGTTGGTAGTATTCTCCATTGAAGATAATAAAATTGTACTTCAGTACTGTCTACTAGTTCCACTATTGCAGTCTTTTCTAGGTGCGTAAGTGTCTTGTCCAGGAAAACCATGTCTTCGAATAAACTCATCCCCTCTTGATGTGGTATACAGGTGAATAGATAAATAACATCTATCGTTACAAAAATAAGATTCTCAGTCAAGAGGTCAGGTGTGATGTTTCTCAGCAAATCCCATGAGTCTTTCAAGATATGTTCATTTTTGTTGCAGATATGTTTTGTCATTTGATCAACATATTTAGCCATGGGAAGTGTTTTAGAACCATCAGCTGCAACTATAGGTCTTAGTGGAGGATCACATACATTCTTGTGCACCAAAGATTACTGGGATCTTGGGTTTAGGTACATGCAAAAATTTGTACATCTTGCTGTCAATTGTTCCCTCCATTATCATATTGTCCAGTAATGTATCTATTCTATGGTAAGCCAAGTTCACCTCATTTAGTGATACACTCCTGTATTTACTTTCTTCTCTGAGAATACTGTTCATTTTGCCTTCATATATTATGTTGTCCATAATAACAACCCCCCCTCCTTTGTCTGGCTTCATGATTCTTATTTGAGTGTTGCATCTCAAGTCGTTCAAGGTTTCATACTCTTTTTCTGTAAGATTATATTCCTTGGTATTTTGTTTAAACTCCTTTCTGATTTCATTTTCTAGAACTGTTTCCAGATTCTTAATTTGTGGGTGAAATGGGGGGTTGTAAATACTGCGCCTAGTAAAAGTAGGATGTTGAGAATCAGAATTTGGTGACGTTGGAGGCAATATGGCTTGCAAGTTAACCTTCCTGAGGAACAGCTTTGTTTGTACCAAGTCTCCTTTTGTGCTAGGGATATATTTGAACCCTTTGCTGAATAAATCAAAATGTGCTTTTTTGATAGGAATATTACTAAAATTGTATATCGAAAAATTCCTGAAGGTGTTCGTAGTACCTGTTCGTAGAATATCGTCTTCTGGGTCTAAATCAGAAGTGTCAAAATGATCTGAAATAGGGGTGTGGGTGGGGGTGTAAATAGTTCTTGTTAATACCTCCCTCTTCCCCCTTCTCCCTCCCCCCCCTCTGAAAATTCTGAAAACCCTGTCTGTTTTTGTTTTTATTGTAATGTAGGTCTTCATTCACTAAAGGTGGGAATTCTGTGTCATAATCTCCCCTGTCTTGTTCTTCCCTCCAAGTATCTGTTTGGTAATTATGCCCAGTTGCTTTGCTCAGCCTAATTCTAACATTGTGTTCCCTTCTCTTGGAGGGTGGCTGTGGATAGCTGACATTATTCTGGTAATCCTCTATATCCCTTTTAAGTTTGTTAATCTTCCTTTGTTCCAATGTTTTACATTTAATGTCTATGTCTGATCTTAAGCTGTAATACCTATCCCTTTCCTGTTTAATTTCAAAAAACAAATCTTGTTTAATAAAATTTGAAAAAACATTTTGAGATTTACTTGCTTACTTGCTTGGTGTGATGGATTTGCAGTGTTCTTATGACACTCAGTCTTGCTGTCTGGAATCAAAGTCTGGTTATAATTGCATTCACAGTCTATTGCATACAGAAACTTGCAGAATATACACTGATGAGAGAATATACTTTGCAGCACTTGTCTTTAAGAGCAGTAACCAATAACTTTTATAATAAATAAAACTGGACAAACGTTGCAGCTTAAAAGTACTGTTCCAACTTTACTTCTCATATAGTACAGATGATGTGAGAGATATAACATTTACCTTGGGACTTGTGTCCCTACCAAACCTCTCTCACATAGCTGGATTTATACAGCTCTTTATATACAGTTTTAGTCCTGTAGAAACAATACTAAGCTTCCTTGTTTAACAATGTCTTGTAAGAGACCAGCTTTTCTGACAGTGTGAATATCCTGTAACAGTGTCCTAATGTCCATGTAGGAAAACATATTTTTGAGGAAACACATTGTCTGTATTCTATTTGGATCTGTGTATATGACCATATGTTATTGTACCAATGCTGATAAGCATATCCTGTATTTTATGAAGAAAAACATATTTTTGAGAAAACACATTGTCAGAGATCAGCTTTTCTGACAGTGTGAACATCCTGTATTTTATTTGGATCTTTGTATCTTGTGCCATATCCTGTTTTTCCATGCAGAAAAACATATTTTTGAGAACACATTGTCAGTGTCATTGTCCATTCTTTAAAAGCAGATTTTGTATTTTTGCTCTTGCATACATCCTGTTTTGAGTCTAAGGGAAAAATGTCCATTCAGCAGATTCCTTTTCCAAGCCATGGTCATTTAGTATGACTGCTGATCACATATTACTTAAACTTTGTTTCTGCATTTAAGCAAGCCTTTTCTTTCAGCATATTTACAACATAATTAATTTTAGATTTATATTCATAAAATCTAACAATTCCCTCTGTTTTTAAACATACTCAAAACATTTTATATAGAAAACACAAGAAACAAACCTTTAGTTTGATACAACAAATCAAAATGCAATTTTACATAGTTAATACAATGATATTAAAGTATTACTACCAAAACTGAATGTATTTAACTTTTTCTTTTGCAGACCATTCTGTGAAAATATTTATCAGTTATGAGCTGTGTCTGCTTTAATGTTGTTTTTTTTTAACATGATCAATTTATTCTTTTGCAATCACAGAATTTAATTTATGACTTAGAACTGTTTCATTAACTCTTTGCAGCTGTTGAATTAACTATGAGACAATAACTATGTGCTACTGCAAGCATTTATACACTACTGAAAACACACAATTTTAATGTCATTTGTTAAATTAACTATGAGACAATAACTATGTGCTACTGCAAGCATGTATACACTACTGAAAACACACAATTTCAATGTCATTTTAACCATAACATTGTGGTCATGTCTTTGAATTGCTACAATGTATTCTGTACAGTATGTATTTACACAGACTGTTTGCTATTTATGCATTTTAATCTAGTAGGTATCCTGGACCCATTGTTTTCTTTAAATATGTTTTTTTCACACACATTCATTACTAGACATTCATTTAATTTGTACTGAATTCTTCTGCATTTGTACATACAAAGACTATAAAGTACATTTAGTCTAATCTTACAAATTTAATAACATTAATATTAAGCAAAATCTTGGAAAATGTTTGTCTCTTTAGAAATATCTAGTGGAACTGATACCAAATCCATATGTCCTGTTATTTTAAACTACATACTCAACAATTAAAAATATTCATGCTTTTTTATACCAACATTGTTTTGCCAAAAACATATTAAAAATAGTGACCAATCTTGCTATTAGAAACATTTATGCATTTTGCATATCTTTATTCTCTCTTGTATAGCTTTAATAAACAATTTTAAATCATCTCTTGTTTAACCATTATGATAGCTATTAACAACTTGTAAAATATCTTATCCTTTCAGGTTTAATCCAGTTTACCAGTATTTCTAATACACTAATACCTGTTTTTTTTCTCTCCCTAAAAGAGTATTGTCAAGAAGGAATGAGATTTTTTCTTGTAGCTTTATTTTAGACCCTTGTTATTTATTTTTATGTAGCTTTATTTCAGACCCTTGTTACAGTCTGTTTATACAGTCAGTGTAAAACTGAGAAAGTGCCCCTCCCTCTTATACAGTCAGTGTAAAACTGAGAAAGTACCCCTCCCCCTGTAGTACTTCAGCACTGTTTACCTGCCCTGTGCTGTGAGAATAGAATTTATGTCAGCCTAAGACTATGGTTATACATTATTATAGACCCCTGTCTGATTTGATAATTTTTGACCCCTGTCTGATTTGATAATTTTTTCTAAAGCTTTTGCTGTTTACTACCTCTACCTCTAGTAGGTATTTACACCCTCCTGCACAATTGATTTGAACTGTATATATACTATAGCCCATTTGCTGGCTGTACTTGATACAACTGAGGTTTTTTTTTTTTCCTTTTAACATTTACTTGCAAACAGATTAAGTGACATCTATGCACAATTGTGGCATTTTATTACAATTACCAAATAGTGTTGCCTGTAAACATTTTAACAATTATGTTTTAATAACAATGATGCTTTAGAAAAACTCAAGCTACTTGCCTGGCAATCAGTCTTGTTGTTTATCTTATCTTTCCAGCATTTCCTGTAACTATTCATTCAGTCTAGGAAGGTCTGAGCTCACATTTCATACTCTGTAAACTATAGTTAATTCTTTTAGCATTTTTCCTTTAATGTGATTGTGATTTGCATAACTATGCATTTATACAACATAAATAGACACCATTTTACAATTACCTTACATGGATTTCAGTATTTTTTTTTTTTAATTATTTAACTATTTAACTGTCCTGCCATTAATTTTACAAAACTGTTTAACTAATACCATCTGTGATTTTATTTTTAAAATTCAGAACTTTAACTGTTTGGTGTTACTATATAATTATAAACAAATTGTAGAAAACAAAATAGATATTAATTTAACAAACACATTTATATTTATATTATTTATATTTGCTGTTGTCTGACTGTTATTCTTGTGTATTGTAACAGATGTACTCTAGATGAAAAGAACACACATGCATGTCTGTCTTGTATATGTATATCTTTATACAAGCATGTCATGTCTTGTGACTTTAAATTTTTATTCTTAACTATTTTCATTTAATTTTATGCACTATAACTGTTTTGTTTACCTTTTGACTATGCTAAGAATGGCATTCATATGCTTCACTTTACTGTAGTACTGATAGATGTCTTGCTTTAACTGAATGAAAGTAAAACATTTAAAAATGATTTGTCCAGACATCAGATCCTACCATCCTACCATGTATGTTTAACCATTTTCAAAACATAAAAATATTATAAAATATATTTCTTTTACACAGATTAGCTGTGTATGCAGGAAATTTCCAGTCTCTGTCAGTTCAGCTAATTTATTTCCTTTATCCTGCAACTGCTTTTGAAGAATTTCCTGGAATGTTGTTTGGTCTTTCTGACATTCTTTAGTAAGCTGTTCTGCTGAATTTGAAACTCCTATGCACTTTTGAAAAGATGTGTGTATAACTTGTCTAAGCTTCCTGAACTCATTGTGTCTGTCTTTTAGAAGTTTACTACATTCCTTTGTAACAAAATGTACTAGGGATTTTATCAGTAACTGATTTGACTCACATGTGGTGACAGGACATAACTGTTCAACATCAGAATGTAATGGAAACACTTTACCCTTAGTTAATTCTTCAGATCTGTTTTTACAGTCTATTTTTTTAGCAATATGATGCAATATTTTATGGCATAATACACAAAATGCAGTTTTTGTTGAAGCACACAATAAACATTTGTCATATTTCACATGATTTTCTTTGAGATACCAGTCAAATATTGTAATACATTTGCATAATGCCTTACTATCAACCTGCCCTAATAAGGTTTTACATTTACTAATGTGCTGTGTATACCAACATAGCAATTTACTAAAGTTTGGTTTACTCCTGCATGAATTATAAATAATATCCATACTATCTAGTAATATACAACCTGTCTAGGAATACACAAACTATATATGAATATACAAACTGTCTTAAGAATATAAAAACTCTCAAGAATATACAAACTGTTAACATCATCCACACTAAATATGTGACGCAGAAAAAAGTCTTACCAGTTAGCAAGAAAACAGGTGATCAGGCTGCTATTGCAGATGGCTGGAAATTTTTCAAAGTCACTTGAGAAGCTGGGAAAGCACAACAGGCAGTGGACTGATGGGCTAGTGGCTATCCCCCTTTTCTTGAATTTATGGCACTGCGAATTTCTTGAACTAGTCTCATTCTGGATTGTAGACGTCTAAAAAAACTTTACTACTGCAAGCTGCATAAACTGGAATACTTCTGTTTAGGATTTACACATACGTACAAATGTTAGTTACTGCAATTTGACTGAAGTGACCCTCTGCAGGGCTTACCATCACTCCTCCTGTGTTTGAATGCAGATTGTAGGTTCAAATGCAGACTAGCTTGCCATTGAAAAAATTACATGGAGCTAGTCACTCAGCTGCCTCGCCATTGAAAAAATATTTTGAGATTTACTTGCTTACTTGCTTGGTGTGATGGATTTGCAGTGTTCTTATGACACTCAGTCTTGCTGGCTGGAACCAAAGACTGGTTATAATTGCATTCACAGTCTATTGCATACAGAAACTTGCAGAATATACACTGATGAGAGAATATACTTTGCAGCACTTGTCTTTAAGAGCAGTAACCAATAACTTTTATAATAAATAAAACTGGACAAACGTTGCAGCTTAAAAGTACTGTTCCAACTTTACTTCTCATATAGTACAGATGATGTGAGAGATATAACATTTACCTTGGGACTTGTGTCCCTACCAAACCTCTCTCACATAGCTGGATTTATACAGCTCTTTATATACAGTTTTAGTCCTGTAGAAACAATACTAAGCTTCCTTGTTTAACAATGTCTTGTAAGAGACCAGCTTTTCTGACAGTGTGAATATCCTGTAACAGTGTCCTAATGTCCATGTAGAAAAACATATTTTTGAGGAAACATTGTCTGTATTCTATTTGGATCTGTGTATATGACCATATGTTCTTGTACCAATGCTAAGTATATCCTGTTTTTTATGAAGAAAAACATATTTTTGAGAACACATTGTCAGAGATCAGCTTTTCTGACAGTGTGAACATCCTGTATTTTATTTGGATCTTTGTATCTTGTGCCATATCCTGTTTTTCCATGCAGAAAAACATATTTTTGAGAACACATTGTCAGTGTCATTGTCCATTCTTTAAAAGCAGATTTTGTATTTTTGCTCTTGCATACATCCTGTTTTGAGTCTGTAAGGGAAAAATGTCCATTCAGCAGATTCCTTTTCCAAGCCATGGTCATTTAGTATGACTGCTGATCACATATTACTTAAACTTTGTTTCTGCATTTAAGCAAGCCTTTTCTTTCAGCATATTTACAACATAATTAATTTTAGATTTATATTCATAAAATCTAACAAAATTGTCTAAAACTAAAATCTCTTGTTCTAATTCCTCTGAAATCCTATTATTCTCTTTAATAATGAGCCTAAGAATTTCAAGTCCGCATTTGTTAAAAGTATCGATAAGTTCTTTATGAAAGACAGTGCCAGATTCTACATTGTTTTGGGTACTTTCATACCCTAAGCCCTTTCGGTACAATTTTATGTTTTATACATTCCATCAAGTAGCAGTTTTCAGTGCCAAGCGTTTTATACTTGTACATTAGTTTTGATAATTTTCCAATTTTTACAACATATGAATCACCATCTTGTGGTGAACCGTCCTCTTTAAGTTCAAAGTTAATATTATGAGGACATTTCAGCCAGTCTTGTATGTTTTTACAATTGGAGGAAGTGGAAACAGTACCTGAAACATTCTTGCCCAACGTGTTCACCTTAGGAACACAACCGTTGTTCGTAGCCCCTACGTAAGTATTCTTATTCAGTTCAACTGGGGGAACCAAGAGCAGCGGAGTGTTTGCAGGATCAAAAGTGCTACCATTCGGTTCAGCATCTTCGACCGACGTAGAACTAGAATCGCAATTGTGTCTTTTCCTCTTGTGTTTCGAGCCTCCAAACCTTTCGGTCCCTTCCGACTTGATTCCTACGTCAGTTGATTTCCTGCTAACCAACGTTGTACATAAAGGTGTCAGGAGTTCAATTAATTCTGTGAGCTGCCTGATCAGTTTCCGTGACTGTCCCACTTCTTCGCGGTTTAAGGTTGGTGAGCTATTCTCCATTACAGGGCACCGAAACTGTGAAAGTCCAAATGTAGGCACCCAAGCACAAAAAAAACAGTAAGTTCACAAAAGAATGGAAACTGCGCACCAGCAATAAAAACCGCACTTTATTCGAATCTTCAATAAAAAATCCACAAATAAATCCACAGATAAACGCTTTAGCAAGACAATGCGTTTTCGTCCACTTCAATAGTAAGACTTCATCAGACAATTAAATCAAGTTCCATTACTCTTTAAATAACCAGTAGAATCATTTGCATTCTAACCAGACCAATAAAAACAGTAAGGCTCATTAAATAGAGGAATTCTGTATGTAATTGATTGTGTTGTAAAATCCTTTTAAAACATCTTTCAAACTTTAAAAACAATTGATCATATTTTCCTTAATGAATAATTTAGTATTTGATTCCAAGTAAATAAATACAATAAAATACTACAATAAATAACCCATAAAAAAATATATATGTATGTTGAAGTTTTGTTTTTTGGTTAAAAGCTTTATTTGGTTGTAGTTACAATAGCACCATCTGCTGTTCATTTTGAAACACTGTATGTTTAATCTATATTTTAGCTGCTCTTAATTTCAGCACTGGGGATAGTGAAATGTGCTCATTAAGTCTAGGGTTTCTGGTGGCTTCTAATAGTATTTGCCACCATAATTATTTTAAATTCAAGCCATTCTTCCCAGGGGCCACCTCTCATTTCTTTTTTAACCTGCTCCAGCACAAAAAAAGAAAATTTTGAATCTTTACAAATTTTTGTATGTTTGTATAGGGCGTTCGTTTCTTTAAGTATCTCGTACATGTGTTCATATATTCTTCTTTTCAGTACTCTTTCCGTCTTTCCGACGTAGTAAGAGTTGCAATTTGAACACGCAGCCATGTATACAACTCCCTGTGATTCACAATTGTAGTATCCTGTGCTGTAAATATTTATATCCCTAGCTTCTAAATATCTCTTTTGTTGGAGATATATTGGCACTGTTTGCAGCGTCCACATTGGTAGGTTCCATTGGTGGTGTTTCTTGTGGCTGTCTTGTCGGGAATGTTGTTGGTATCATTAATTTTGTTGTTTTCTAATAATTTTTTAATGCTTCGTGCGTTCTTGTAAACTATTTTGGGAATACTTTCCTTTATATTTGGGATGTCCGAAAAAGATGTAAATTTGTCCCACTCAATCTGAAATATTCTTTTCACCTTAGAGTTAAACAAATTAAATTCTAGAACCAGAGCCAAAATGACTTTTAAACCACAGTCCCTTATCTTGTAAGCAATGCAGTGTACACTAGTTTGCCAATAATGTAGCTTACTGTATGGGACAGACCTTTGTCTGTCCAAACTTTATCTTGTTCTCCTCATAACTGTAAGGTAACTGCTACTGAGAAGAAATCCAAACCCAGTATCACTGTATGTTCCTTAAGCAGCACACCACCTTAACTGCCCAGATTTTTTTCTCACATTTTTGGTCTGTTCCTAATAACTTGTGGTTTTCTGACAAATCACTGTGTACTGAAGTCACTAAATAGCCATTTGAATTTCAGACTTCATATCCTTCAGAAAATGCATATTAATAAGACCTGCTTTTCTAGCTACTCAAGTTTATAAAAGCAATATTTAAAATCTAGCCCTATTTGAGCCTTTGCTCATATTTCTTGTGATAAGAGAGATGTACTGCAGAATAATTTTCCTCTGATAAATATCTCTAAAGCATATACACCCTAGTGCATCTGTATTTCTGCCTTTTCCAGACTTGCTTGCTACCATTGTTAAGCCATTAAATTACTGAATAAATAAATATCTGCTTCATATTTTTCCTATTTTCACTGTTGAGCTGCTTGTATGGTTTCATGAATTCCATGTCCTTTTTTGCTGAGAATATCTGCAATAAATCTGCCTACTGGAATTGTCCCACAAGTAAACTTTTCTACTACTCAATGCTTTCTGCAGCTTTTGGACCGTTTTCTCTCCTGGATAGGAAAGCTAGACTGAGCACCTGTCTATGTCCAGAAATAAGATTCTGGTGGACTGACTTGCCTTCTCAACTGCTGAGGAGAACTAATTCCTCACATAGCCTCCCAGAGGTTGTGACCTGCCTGACACTCAGGACTATACTATCTATGGTCTACCTGCCGTGGTGTTGCTCAAAGAACTTGTTAAACTTGAAAGTTGCTAGGGAGCAATGCAAGGGTCAACACTTGTAACACCTTGAAACTGTACGCAGCCACCCTTTTATCTTGTGTGTCAGCCACAGTCTAAAGGCTGCTTCTGTCAGCCTCTTGCCTCTACTATTCCCTTTACGCTGCACTTTGGTTACAGCCTCATCAGAAGATGACTAGGACACTTTCCATCCTTCTGTTGAGTAAGGAAACAAAGTCCCACTGTGGGTTCTACAGGTCTCTTGTATCCCACCCTGTCTCCTAGCTAGCTGGGAGTCCAGGATTAATGGAAGATAAGGATAATTAAATCTCAGTGTGTCCCTTTGCAACTTTAGTACCCAGATCCACACTGCTCCTTGGAATACAGAAGACCTAATTCAAAGACTTTTTTTCATCACCAGATTCTTAAAATGAATCCATAAGGATACGTACTATTGTGTGGTTACATCTTTGTCTGCCATATTTATTAGGGTTTTACATAGGAGGGGAGGGCAACTCTGGGAGGTCTCTCATTGGCCCTAACATTCTGACTCCAGGGTAGGAGTAAGGCTGCTTGCTTCATCTGCATATTTATCAAGGGTGATCAATGGAGGGCTTCAAACTGAGTAATCTTCCCCCATGTTTATGCCCTTGTTACCAAACATGTGTGCTGTAACCTTATGCCACTTCCTGAATTTTCAAAGGATAACCAGGTAGTTATGACCAAGTATTGCATATTAAAAGATGCTAAAAACCACAAAGACTAGGTGCATACATACAAATATTTCAAGCATAGGCATTAATGACCTACTCTGCCAATACTCTACAACAGTGGCTCCCATAAGTATCTAGGCTCTTCTTAAAAATATATCTAAACTATTACTTGTTTTAATATAATTTTTATAGTCTATCCCATCTATCAACTGCTCTCTCAGAACAAATTAGCACATTTCTCATTCCTATAGAATCTAATATAAGTTGTATGATTCTCTGCTACTTTTTGATGACCCCAAACATCCCCAGAGGTAGTTCTCTAAATGCTCTATATACCTGAATAGGGTTTCCCCTTGTATCTGAGGCATTGTATAAGTTGACATATTTTAATGTTTCATAACTTAAATTTTCACATACATGGATGCCCTAGTTAAATTTCTGCAGTACTCTTTCCGGTTTACTCCTGCTTGTTTTCTTAAAAGGTTTCCATATTGTTCCATAACCTAGTTTACGTCTAATGTAACTGACTTTATTTCCTAGGCTATCCTTTTTATACAGCCTGTAGCAATATACCATCATTAACAAATTGGTTGATATTAGAAAAACTCAAAGCTAGATCTACCCATTTACCCAGGTACTTTAGTGAATCTACAGTTTTAATCACTGCAAGCTGTAATGAATATTCACTTTTCAGTTTTCCAAATCTTGTATGCTTAGTTTTTTATGTATTTATAAGCATATTCTGTGCCCAAATGATCCATTTAGTCATGTTTTTTTTTTACATGCCCTATCTGTAACACATGTAATCAGTTTACCAAATTTTAAGCCCCCTGCAAACAGACTAAACCTCAGATTAAAGATTTGAAAGCTGCACAAGTATGGGCCTAGGACAGAGCCCTGCGAAGACGCCCTGACTACAAATTTCAGTTGTCCAACAGATGCACATTTGCCATGTCCTATTTGTAAGCCATGTAGCTATCCATCTTATCAAGAGCATGTTAATTCCTAGTCCTGTTTTATTGATCAGTGTTTTGTGTATGACCCTGTCAAATGCTGAAGTTTAATTCTGTATGTATATATTATATCACAGCACAATTTTTCATTCCAGATATAGAACATCATGTTACAGGTGGCAATAGATCTATTTTCAAGTACCACCTTTTCCAGTTCTTACTAACTTATCCACTATTACTTTCTCCATTATTTTTCCACAATATCAAAGTAAACTTAAGGGTCTATATGGCTGAGTTTGTCCTACTCCCCTATAGATCTATTTTCAAGTACCACCCTTTCCAGTTCTTACTAACTTATCCACTATTACTTTCTCCATTATTTTTCCACAATATCAAAGTAAACTTAAGGGTCTATATGGCTGAGTTTGTCCTACTCCCCTTTCCTTTAAAGACAGCAACTGCATGTTTCCAATCTTGAATTTCCCCATAAGACCTAGTAGATAATATAGATATATAATATATCGTACTGTAAATTCATGCTGAAGTGTTCTCCAGTTATTTCTAATTCTGACTCCTGTCTGTGCCTTGTTTGGATCCAGTTTGCATAGCTCAATATAATCTAATTTTGATTTCTGTATCTCTGAAGATACTTGGATGTCACTAGGACAATTATTACCCCATTTTGTCGACCCCAAAGTGGTTTGCATAAAATGATATTGATGTGTCTGAGAATAAAATTTTAGAACCTACACACACAGTTCTATTGATTTGTATGTTTCTTCAAGTCTCCACATCTTGTGTATGTATAAAATGGTTTCTTAGCTCAATATCTCTATTTACATTTTCTTCAAATTTTTCTTGATCTTGTCTTACACAGTTTAATTTGCCTTTTCAGCTTGTTTCAGTTTTCAAAGGTGTAGTTCCTTTTTCATTTCTTGTCTCTCACCTTAAGTATCTTGTTCGTATGGAAATGTATCTGTCTGACATTGTGGGCCTAGATCATGATGATACACCACTTTTTTTTTTTACTTTTTTGTATTCAAACAATTTCTATATCGAAACTTTCCACACTCCTCTTGCACTTTTCCACTGAACACATCACTACAATTAGTTTACATAGTCACTGCTTTGCTTCCATATAATTTAATTTTATGTGCATTAGTTTAGATTTCAATTTAAAAAAAAATGCCTATTTAGTACTCAATCCAGGAGCTGGTCTAGTCCACAATTATGGTTCTAATGAAGTCCTAACACTGAAGGGGTGAAAGCGCTTGACCCATCTCTAGTTTATATTTCAAATGTTTATAGTGTTAATGTGTTTTGTACTTGAACTGTTCGTTTTCTCATGTAGAAATATGACCTGTTTTTAAGACTACATTTCCTGGACTGAGCACTGTGGGCAATTTTTCTTTACTAATTTTTTTCCTTTGTTACTGGCTTTCAGTTGGTCACATGCTCTAACTTGTTCTTGGTTTAGATTTCAATTTGGCAGAATTATGTATCAAAAATAACCTTTATATCCCAATGATTACTGCACATCAACAGTGGTAAAACCTGACAAAGTGATTTTCCTTAGGAACACAATGTTTTAGTATGTTTTGTTACTTGGTGGGCTGCTAACAATTTGTTCCTGAATATAGTGTGATTAATTTCCTTAATAAATTTGTTGAATCAATATTCTAGTCAGTTTCTGATAAAACTGAATCCCCTAGCCACTATTCTCGTTTTCATACAAGAAATGTATATGAATGTCTGTAGGTCATCAGCACTTTACTTTGGTCTATACACTTCAACTGTTATGTTCTAGGGTTGTCTGTCAGTTGCCAATCTATAGTATTGGTGTCACTGAACATGTAATGACAGGTCTCTATCTTTAATCCCCCTCAGTACTCCCAGCTGTTGAAGTAAAAACATTTGTACCCTAACAGAATTGGGTTCCAGTCATTGTACTTTAACCATGTTTCACAAATAACACCAATCTTCTGGAAATATAGCAAATTTTCCAATAAAATCTTTAATACTCTTAGCAACATTTGATGCCTCTGGTTGTTATCTGTAAACTATTAAAATTGACCTAGTAAAAATCATGCCTTGTGTTTGTTAAATGTTGCAAAATATGTTACAAAAATTCTTTCCTGATATTGACATTTTTTTTGCCATCCTGTCTGAATATATGTGCCCCAAATGTGGCCCCAATGCTGTACACATTTCCATTTTAAAAAAAAAAACTGGACCTTTTCTCATGCAGAATTTGCAAAAAAAAAATCTTTAATGGTGACCTGACTCTCCCTTCAATGTTTGATTTGTGAAAGTGTCTGTACACCTGTACAAGCTGTGCTATTAAAAGGGTATCAAGTTCTCTACTAACGCCATCCTTGTGGATGAGATTTGCACAGACCATGAAGAAAAACAGATCTGTACTTCCTTCTATTAAAGCATTTCATGCATCTGTTTTTGCTCTTGGCAATCATAACGCATTGATTTTCATTCTTATCAATTCCTTGTATAGCTGAATCTCCAGTTACAAGAATCTTTCTGATCCGATGTAGAGTCTTCAACTTCTAATTCAGTAATATCTCCTCTATCATTTGTTACAAAGGGATGATCTTCATTGCTATTAATTTATTAACAGTTTTCACTGTGTAGTACAGTTGTAAGCATACAGTTCTCCGGCTGTGCATCCACAGCTTGATGCATGTCAGCAGCTGCTTTTTTTCATTCAGTAATGTTCTTTAGTCTTTCCACTTTCAATTTTGATTCCTTCCTCCTTCACCTACACTTTTTACCTTCTCTTTTGGAAAAAGTATGCCTTTCTGTTGACTGAAGGTTTTTTTGTAGAAAAATGTTTTTCTCTGAAATCAAAGTTGTAAGTGGTATCTTGTTCAATAGGGGTTGAGTGATCTTTAAAGACAATAGACACTTCCTTTCCTAAATGTGTTCTATTGCTCTTTTACTAACATTTATTTATTTCATTAGTCCATTCATAGATGGTTAACAGTTCCCCAAGTTGCATCAATTTTCTTTGTTTTATCTTTGCAACTTAATTGTATGCCTCTTGCTGAAGCCAGGATGCATCTTTTAAAATGCCCTATATTTTTCAGTATTTTTGTTGCATGCTATACCAGGAAATAGCAACATTAATACCAAGGCAGAAGTAGTAATGTAATCAAAACGGTAACAAAAGCAAATGTATATAATATTAATGATAACCATGGCTAGTTTATCAGCAATGCATGTATTAATTTCCTTCCATTCCAAAAGGCTCTTCCTACAGCCCCATCTCAACAAATTTGAGAAAACGACAAAACTAGCACAAGGCACTGAAAAGCAACTAATAATCCACAACGTAAGTGCCAAAAGACCAAGAGATCGCTGGTAATGAACACCAAACAGAGTTTATTGTATAATCCACTCGCAGACATAAAAACACATAAACGCTCTTATCTCATAACATTCACATATTGCGTTTTCGTCCATACATCAAGGACTTCATCAGACAACTGTAATTAAAACATTTGCATTTATATATCTTAATACATAATTATAAGCAACATTTAATCCAATAAAAAGTAATTCAATTAATTCAAAACATCAAATCACAACACCCTGCTCATTAATATTAATGCCTATCTAAATAGTGTCATTGTGCTTTTTTTTATTACAGCTACCCTTTTATAACTCATCTCCTGTTTACAATACATTCTCTACCTTAATTATTTAATTCAAGATATAAAAATTCTAAGTATAAATATTATAATTTAAAATATAATCTTTTTATGATAAATTCTTTACTAAAAAGTACATTATAAATTTCTTTAAAAACTATTGTGAATACAAATTGTGTAACAACTCCCTCTAGTGCATTGTAATGGTAATTGTTCTAAATCTTGAAAGACCTCAATTTAAGCAATGAAGAAATAGAAAGGGTGTCATTTAACCCGGGTTTACTTCCTGCTTCTAGATTTATCTGCCACCACAGTACTTTGCTTTCCAATATCTCCTCCCATGGTCCTCCTCTTATGTCAGGTCTTACTTGTTCAAGTACAAAAAATTAATATTTGTACTCTGTACAAATCTGAGAGTGTCTAAATAATGCATTGGTTAGTTTACCTTTCCCAATGTCATAAATGTGTTTGTAAAGTCTTTCTTAGACCCCTCTCCGTTTTTTTTCCCACAAAAACACTGGCATTTTTTACAGGTTACCAGGTACACCACTCCCTTGCTTTCACAGTTGTAAGTACCTCTACTTCTTAAAGTTCTTTTCCTAATTTGTAAAAATACTTCACATGTATTACTAATATAGGGGCACTGTTGGCATCTCCCACAATTGTATGTACCTAATCTGTTTTTACTTATTCCTTTAGTTTTACTTCCTCTTTTCCAAGATGTTCTTAATATTCCAGGAATTCTTGAACACTAATTTTGGATGAATTCCATTTATTTCATCTATCTGTTAAAGAAGAAAATTTGTTCCATTCATTAGTTAGGGTCTGTTTAATTTTATTTATTCCATTATATTCTACCACCAAACTCCTTAAGTATACATCCTGACCCGTTGTTGTCCTATCAGTTAAGTTGCTATTAATTTTGTCCACTCCTATCCCAATAATGGGCATAAATCTTTGTTGTCTCCCCCTTTCCACCTCATTTCTTAAGCACCTAATAAATTCCTTTGGGTATCCTCATTCCAGGAACATCCCTTCAAGTTTGTTACACAATTATAAAGTCACTTTCACGACTGGTCATTCTTGACCCCCTTACAAATTGACCCTTAACAATATTTGTTTTACTGTGTAGAGGGTGGGCACTACTATAATGTAGAAAGGAGTTGACATATGTTTCCTTCCTGTGGACCCTACTTTCAAATCTTCCTTTATTTATATATCTCAACATCCAAATATCTAAGAAATTCAGTACTAACTGTATGTGTAAACTTCAAAAACATTGTAGTTTGGCTTATGTATTCTAAGAATTCGTGAAATCTATCTTCTCCACCTGTCCAAATTATAACTGTCGTCCAGGTATCTGTGGTACACTGACCAGTATCTATTGAAGCTAGAGTTAATAATAAATCTCTCCTCCCATTTCGACAAGACAATATTTGAATAAGTGGGCGCACAAATTGCCCCCATAGAAACTCCTGATTTTTGATGGTAAAATTCACCATCAAAAGTTATAAAATTGTACCTTAATACTGTATCCATTAAAATGACACTAGCTATCTTGTCTTCCTGACTCATCATACTGTCTTCAAACACACTTTCCTCGAACATATCCATTCCCTCATCATGGGGTATGCTTCCAAATAAGTCTACTATATCTATAGTGATGAATAAAATATCTTCACTATATAATTCTGGTTTTAACTCACCCAAAAATTCCCAAGAATCCTTTACTATTGTTTTTTTTGTTTACCCATATGTGCTTAGCTTTAAAGTCCACAAATTTGGCCAAGGGTACTGTTTTTGAACCCTCTGCCGAAACAATGGGTCTAAACGGGGGATTCTCAGTATTTTTGTGAATTTTTGGGATGCCAAATACTGTGGCCATCCTAGGTTTAGTTACCTCCAAAAATTTGAAAATTCTATTATCAATCACTTCCTCAGTTAGTAAATCCTGAAGTATAATATCTATCTTTTTATAGGCCATACTCACTTCATTCATTGAAACCACTGAATACTTGTGCTCTTCCCTCAGGATAGAATTTATTTTCCCTTCGTATTCTATCCTGTCCATTATAACGATACCCCCTCCTTTGTCGGGTTTCATCACCCTCACTGTATCATTATTACTCAGTTCCTTAAGTACCTCATAATCATTTTTACTCAAATTAAAGTTGAGTTTATACTTAGCCTCTTCCTTTTGTTTCATTACTTCCTTCATTAACACATTTTCGAAGTTTCTAAGTTGCGGTATTAGGGGGGGTTGTATGTAGACTTTTAAGTTCACAGTCCATTTTATTTTCCTTCTTGAAACCCGTCCTGGAAGCTAAAATTTCCAGGTTGATTTTCCTCATAAAAAGCTTAATGTCCAGTATGGTTCATGTAAAATCCCCATTGTGCATAGGAATGAACTTAAGTCCCTTGCTAAGGAGTGTAAAGTGATCAACATTAAAAATTAAACTACTGAAGTTGTAAATAGTGAACCCTTGATATGTATTTCTATCTTGTTCCACTAAAATCTTGTCATGAGTAGGATTCTGCATACCTTTTTCAGGGCTAGGGGTATTGTTCAATAAAATCTCCCCCTCCCCCTTCTCCCCCCCCTCATTTGAAACTTTCCCCTTTTGTTATTCTCTTCAAAATTATTAAATTCATTTTCTCTTATTGGGGGAAATTCCATGTCCTATGTGTTTTCATACCATTTTTCTTCTGTTCTATCTTGTAATTTCTTATTAGTATTATTGTAATTCTTTCTTTTATTAAAGGAAAATGTTTCCTTACTATAATGTAATGGCTTCGGGTAGCTTGTATTGTTTTCATACTCATTCATATCCCTTTTGAGCTTACCCATTTTACGCTGGATAATCTCCTCACTTTTTTCATCTATCTTTCCTCAATTTAAAATATTTATCCCTTTCATCTCTTATCGCAAAAAGTAAATCCGCCTTAATATAGGCGTCCAATTCTTCAATTTCTTTTCCCAATATCAGCTGTTTATTTTTGTTTTCACATATAATTAGTTTGATTATTTCTAAACCACAGTTGTTAAACACCTTAATCAAACTCTCATGAAATTGCGTACCTATTTGTACATTATTTGGGTACTTATATATCCTTAAACCCCTTTTGGGACTATTTCCCTTCTTAAACATTCATTAAGATAGGCGTTTTCAATACTAAAAATTCTATATTTGTTCATCATGTTACTAAGTTTATCAAGTTTAACAACATAAGAATCTCCATCTCCATGTTCCACATTCTGTTTTTTATCAGATTTAAAATTAAAGTCCTTGTTAAGCCACTCTTCCGTGGTTTTAGAATTGAAACTAACAGTACCTTTAGGTGCTAACGTAGTTAGCTGTGTCCTAGGTCTTGCACCCATTTCGTTAAAATTGTCCATCTCTGCCTGCCTCCAGTAGTTTTGGCGTATCCATGGGGTTAAAATTACTTCCTTCCAACTCGACCAGGTCGCCGGCAACATCAAATTCGCCAATTATCTCCCTTTTTCGCTTTGCTTGTTTTCCGTTGAACCATTCGGTTCCATTTCCCCTTGGATCCACTGAATTTCAGCCTGCTACGAGACTCTGGCAGAGGGGCGTGAGTAAGTCAATGAGTTCAGTTAGTTGACCAATCAACCTTCTTGATTGGCCAGCTTCTTCCTGCCCCTCGGAACTCATTTTGACTCTACTGCTTTCCCTTGGTCGCGCTACTATACACCAAGTACATGACAAAACTAGCACAAGGCACTGAAAAGCAACTAATAATCCACAACGTAAGTGCCAAAAGACCAAGAGATCGCTGGTAATGAACACCAAACAGAGTTTATTGTATAATCCACTCGCAGACGTAAAAACACATAAACGCTCTTATCTCATAACATTCACATATCGCGTTTTCGTCCATACATCAAGGACTTCATCAGACAACTGTAATTAAAACATTTGCATTTATATATCTTAATACATAATTATAAGCAACATTTAATCCAATAAAAAGTAATTCAATTAATTCAAAACATCAAATCACAACACCCTGCTCATTAATATTAATGCCTATCTAAATAAAGTGTCATCGGGTTAAATGACACCCTTTCTATTTCTTCATTGCTTAAATTGAGGTCTTTCAAGATTTAGAACAATTACCATTACAATGCACTAGAGGGAGTTGTTACACAATTTTTATTCACAATAGTTTTTAACAAAAATTTATAATGTACTTTTTAGTAAATAATTTTTTATCATAAGATTATATTTTAAATTAAAATATTTATACTTAGAATTTTTATATCTTGAATTAACTAATTAAGGTAGATAATGTATTGTAAACAGGAGATGAGTTATAAAAGGGTAGCTGTAATAAAAGCACAACACTTTATTTAGGCATTAATATTAATGAGCAGGGTGTTGTGATTTGATGTTTTGAATTAATTGAATTACTTTTTATTGGATTAAATGTTGCTTATAATTATGTATTAAGATATATAAATGCAAATGTTTTAATTACAGTTGTCTGAAGTCCTTGATGTATGGATGAAAAAGCGATATGTGAATGTTATGAGATAAGAGCATTTATGTGTTTTTATGTCTGCGAGTGGATTATACAATAAACTCTGTTTGGTGTTCATTACCAGTGATCTCTTGGTCTTTTGGCACTTACGTTGTAAATTTGAGAAAACAAAAACCTCTCCTGACTAGGGAATATAAAAGCATGTTTGGCCAATGGGTTTCTCATGATTTCTGATTTTTATAAGATGTTGCATCTCTAGCTTGCTTACAAAGAAACAAGTTGCAGGAATTTGTCAAAAGATTTTATACTCTTAACATAAGCTGGAAGAATCACGCAGGTTTGATAAGCAAAAAACATTTATTTTACATGCATGGAGACATGATACATTGTTCATGGTATGTCAGCAGTCTGTCTGTTACAAAGACTGCGGGGGGTTTTATAACCCCCTCCGCACGTACACACACGTATTCAACAGGATGTTTACCAGACAAAGTTGAAACCAGTTAGAACCAGAAATATACAGGGTGTGATTGCAAAAACTGTTACAAGTTAATCAAGTTTTGCTAGTTCCCTAAAATGGGACAACCATCAGCACATTTCTTTCGTGATCAGCATGTTTACGCAAGGCAAACAGATCTTTGGACTTTGTTCTTTTGCACATAAAGCAGTTTTGTTTTTAACCCTTTTCTATGTAAGATACAAAGATGTTGAATACAGGATTCTTATCACATTTCCCCCCTAACAACATTTTTGTATCACAGATAATCCTTTTCTATTGGTACCATTTTTTCACATGAACCTTGGTTTACATTTGAATAGTAAGCCTCAGTGGCATTAGCAGAGATTACATTTGATGTTATTAATCGGACACAAGGAATGCAGCAACAACTTAAAAATAAAAATATGATAGCACCTACACATACAGCAATTAAGACATTCATCAGTACAGTTCCCCAACTTCCAAACCACTTTTGGAAGAAATCTGTTAACGGGTTTTGTCCTGGTTTAGTCAGCTCAGATACCTTTTGGATTATCTCAAGGTGGCTTTGGATCTCGTGCTCATTGTCAGGTATGAACGAACAGCACTCCTCTTGGATAAGAGCGCAAGTACCTCCTTTCGCCGCTAGGGTGAAATCGAGCGTCATACGGTTCTGCAACACTACTGTTCTCATTGCTGTTAACTCATCTGTCACCAATTCTAGCGCAGAAAAAGTCGCATTGCTCAGTCTCTAACAATTTATGAAATACAATATCCCAGGAATCCGACAATTCTACAAAGCAGAACACGACCAAATATTTCCAAGGAAACGCCAAGATCCAAGCACTGTTCAATTCTCTATTATAAGTGCTTCATCTACGTAAAGACTTCATCAGAACCCACAAGTTTAAGAGCAATACCCTTTTATACACAAAAAGCCCGCCTTTTGCTAATTACATTAATTAAACGATTATCCAAACTTGTTGTCCCCCTAAACAGAATGCATTGGCCAATTCCAATCTGCCCCAAAAACATACAAACAAGGAAAATGTGTAGACAATAAAAAGAAATACGGTCTGCCCCTCTCCTAAAGGGTTGAAGTACGCTTACTACCACAACCTAGTACTATCAAAGGTAACTTCACATATTATACTCCGCATGAATTGTACGAAGTTATAGAAATCAAATTATTTCTTAAGCCCTTGTTAATATAATCATAATTAGTATATATAAACAAAAACCCAAACATCAAGTTGTAAAATCATATGCATAACATGTGTAAAACCATAAATATATTTAAAAATTTTAAAAAATTATTAAACCTAATAATAAATAATAATCCTAAGGCAAATAATTGCCATTACAAGATGTTTTAACTTCTAATAAGAGGCTTGGTGGGGATAACTTCATTGAGTCCAGGCAGACAGGCTGCATTAAGCCTGATTTGCCACTTAATCTCCTTTTCCCCGACCACAGCCTTAATATTGCCACCTCTAGGGTTAGGTATTACTACCTCTAAAATAGCAAACTTGAAGCCACTACATTCAGGGCTATTGACTAAATGATGATAAAGTGCATTGTTAAGGTCTTGTTTCCTGATGCAATAAATATGGTCGTAAATTCTGTTTTTTAACAGTCGATCTGTCTTCACCACATAAAAACTGGGGCAAGACCTACATAAAGCTAAATATATCAAATGTTGGGTCTGGTAGTTGCCAAAACTGAATGTAATCTTGCTACCAATGTGGTTTTTCAATACAATGTTTTCCACTTCAAGGATGTAACCACATGAGGTACAATGTCCACATTTCCTAGTTCCTACTCTGTTGTACTTCCCTTTGCTTGTATAGTTTGATTTCATATCTATAATTCTTTTTAAATTAATACCAGTTTTGTAAACAACTGTGGTCTGTTACAAACTTTATCTTTAATTCCCTCATCACTCATTAGTATATTCCAGTTAGAATTAATAATACCTTTGACATCACTGGTGTATCACTGGTGTATTTACTATGTTTCAAGATACAAGCCTTAGAATAATCACCATCATTGCATGCCTTGTTATTAATGTTCGAGGGATATTTCCTACTATTGGTAGTCAATCCTATGCCCAGAAGGGAGGGGTATTTTTTACCCCATTCATTGGCTATATACTGAATAACATCGTTGATCATGTTGTTGGGGCACCCTTTGTCTCTAAATAACTGTCCAATAAAGTTCAGTTCCCTCAACATAATGTCCTTCTCAGAGGTCATTCTGGCAGCTCTGATACATTGTCTTTTAACAATACTACATTTAAGTGATTGGGGATGTGCACTGTCAAAATGTAGATAGCCATTACTGAAGGTTTCCTTTCTATAAATCCTAGATTGAAAAGCATTACCGTCATTGTAGATGTATGTATCAAGATAATTAATCCCCTCACAGCTGTATTGATAAGCAAGTAACTAGTTGTTTGATGTAATCAATGAAGTTTTTCATTTCTGCCTCATCACCCTTCCAAAGGACAAACACATCGTCCAAATACCTAACGTAACATATCAGGCGTTCCATCCAAGTAGAGTGTAAAATATACTCCTCCCAGTCTAGTAATACTAGATTGGCGTATATGGGGGCGCAAGCTGCCCCCATAGCTACACCTGAAACTTGCCTGTAGTACTCTCCCTCGAAGTATATATAGTTGTTGTCGAGAACAATGTCCAGGAAGCCAGAGAGTAAATTAATGGTATCTATATTAAGTCCACTGTGTTTATGTAGACTATTGACAAATCTATCTGTACCATCTTCCTTAGGAATACAAGAAAACAGATCCTTGATGTCTATAGTAACAAATAACATATTGGAACTCCATATTTCCTGTTTAAATATACCAAGAAATTCCCACAAGTCCTTCATAATGTGTTCGATAGAACTGTACATATGTTTAAGACGGTGGTCAATTACCTTGCCAAATGGGAAAGCTTTGCTATGGCTCCCAGCTATAATAGGTCTAAAAGGCGGATCCATGAGGTTCTTATGAACCTTAGGAATCCCCGTAATTGTAGCTAAAATGGGGAATTCTACTCTAAGGAACTTGTACATGTCTTCACTAATTCTTTCGTCAAGTAAAAACTCCTGCAGGTATAAATCTATTCTACGATGTGCTATGTTGACCTGGTTCAGAGAAGAGACCTCATAGTGTGCTGAATTAAGAAGCTCAAAAATCTTGGAATTGTACTTTTCCTGATCGAATAAAACAACACCACCCCCTTTATCGGCAGACATTATTCTAATGTTTTGTCCACATAAGGAGTCAATAACTGCGTTAACTTCTTTCTTAATAGTAATGTTGTTGTTATTGTATTTTTGTTTGTTGTACAAATCGTATAGCTGTTTAACAACATTTTCAAAGGAAACTAGCGTTTTATGCATAGGGGGGGTAAACGTGCTTTTCTTTCTCGATCCATTAGTTGTTGACAAATGCACTGGGTTATCATGAAAGAAAACCCCGAGGTTAAGTTTTCTTAAAAATAACTTAACCTCGGTTAAGTTGTCAGTTAAATCAAAGGACTTATCTGGAATAAATTTCATACCCTTGGAAAAAATGTTGAATAACTCAGGATGGACCGTATAGGAACTATAATTGTAAATTTTAACTTCACCTGATACATGAATTATACTATCCGGGAGAATCTCAGTAGTATTAACAATGTGTGGGGAAGGAACCGGAACGTAGGTGTCATAGAGCCTAGTCTCAGAACTAGTAATGTTAGAAAAATTCATTAGAAGTTCCTGGGTTTGTACCACTGATTCTGACCCTGTTTGTTTCGCCCTGCAGGTTGCCACCTGTAATGTTCCTCTCCTCTTCTAAAAAATCATCCTGATAAAAATGTTTGTTACATCTGCTCTTCTAGTAGTGGTGGCTTCCCCAACAGGATTCCTCTCCTGTCTGATGTTCCATCTATAGACTGTACCACTTTCATATTGATGCAAATCTCTTAAAAATGTCTTACTTTTTCTCTCAAATGATTTTTTACAATTATTTTCAGCATAGTCAAATTGTTTAGCGTGCAATTTTTCCCATTGGGGAAATAGCAAGTCATTAGTAATAGATTTATTCATACTTTCAACCTCGTTTAACAACCCGCTAAGTTTAGTATCACTACAAGACATTATAAACTCCATAAGTTGCTTCCCATATTATTGCAGATCTTAATGTTCTCAGCATTTAAGTCAACCCCTATTGGTTGCTTAAAAAATCTTAGTCCCATCAGTACAATGTCACTATCGATACATTTCCGTAGGTACAAATTGTCCACTTGTAAAGTCTTAATTTTGTTTAACTTATTACCAAAGTTGTATATCCTATCTTTTAATGCACCCTTTTGTCCCTCTTTGGAAATAAACTTGTCACTTGATTTATCCATAACGTTAAATTCAAACGGTAAATGAAGAAATTTATCAAGGTTGAATTTGCTCATATAATCATCGCTCCCCCGAACGGGTGACCGTTGAAAAACAGTACCTTCATGCTTCTTGTTCGTCGCTTTATGCAATCTCAGTGGTAGCGTAGGTCCTAGTAGGAGGACAGCGTTTGGGCTTGGCCCCAGAAATAAGATATACATCCTCCTGGTTGTTACCAGAATCTGTGAAGTTGAGCGACCCCATTTTGCTTGATAATCCTCCGTTGTCGTCGTTCCTAGGTGTACAACCCAGTGGCAATGAAGACGTTAACTGTCTCTGTCCATTAGGAATTTCCTCAAAACTTTCGTTACCCAATGGAGAGCGAGGTGATGCTGTATCTTGCCCAGTGATAGAGTTAGAACTGGGTTTGTTCAAACCTGGAGGTGGGGTTAAAAGTTCAAGTAACCTGGTGATTTCACCTTTCAGGATCGCCATCTCTGAATGTATTTTATCCACTTCTTCCTTAGAAATGGCAGTCGAACTGCCCGACACATCATGCAAAGAATCCATGGCAGCAACACAACTATGAAATACAATATCCCAGGAATCCGACAATTCTACAAAGCAGAACACGACCAAATATTTCCAAGGAAACGCCAGGATCCAAGCACTGTTCAATTCTCTTTATTAAAACCACAAAGACAAGTGTAGGTTAAGCGCTTTCATCTACGTAAAAAGACTTCATCAGAACACACAAGTTAGAGCAATACCCTTTTATACACAAAAAGCCCGCCTTTTGCTAATTACATTAATTAAACAATTATCCAAACTTGTTGTCCCCCTAAACAGAATGCATTGGCCAATTCCAATCTGCCCCAAAAACATACAAACAAGGAAAATATGTGTAGACAATAAAAATAAATACGGTCTGCCCCTCTCCTAAAGGGTTGAAGTACGCTTACTACCACAACCTAGTACTATCAAAGGTAACTTCACATATTATACTCTCTAACAATTTAGACAGTTTTCTAAGTTCCCAGATTTCACTGTCCCATATGCTGGCAAAATACCAGCACCAGAAATGACATCACCCAAGTCCATATGTGATAGTCCCTTGCTGCTGCTATGAGCCAAATCATGATGATAGATCCAGGATGTGTCAATGTTACCTACAGGGTTAACAGGTTTATTAATAGTGCATACATTTCGTATTTTACCTTGGGGTAGCACATTTACATGTCTAATTGCTGGTACCAAATACCCCAAGAAGCATCTTCCTGACCAGTCATTAGCCAACCACTTATAAGCTTCTTCCACATATAAAATAACAATCTTTTACTTTAATAGTGACATTAATGGGATCAAATCAATCCCCTACTTCTAACGATCCTAAAAATAACAGATGGTACACAGATCTCATTTTTTGAAAGAAATTAGGGTCCTTTTACAAGTCTCTTTATGGGGGTAAAGTTTGTCACACACCCTGAGTTATCTTTATTACAGTTGTGAGTTATGGTCACATTACATTGGCTCTGTCCCACCTTATTCTTGCCATTTTTCTGGAAACATACTGTTCCATTTTTCCGACTGAGCAGCTGCAGAGCTACCTTGTTTCGTCACGTGATATTTGACTTATCAAAGATTAGATTCATTCAAGTCTTATTTGTCCCCAGTGGGACTGTGTCTAACATTAGTCCCCCATGTACAGTGGGGATGGCAGTACAAACCCAAAAATTTGAAATATTCAGAGACACTGCATACGTAATTTGTATAGCTTGGTATGTATTGAAAGGTAGGTGCCAATTTGCATGTTTGTCCCTTTTAACCTGGTTGTTTTTTTTGAAAATAGAAATGGCCGAAACAGAAAAACAACAGTTACAAATGCTGTGAATAAAATTATTTTGCAATGTTTTTGTGGGAAGGGCTGTTTCCTTCCGACGTTATTCTGCATGATTAAAGAATAAAAGCAAAATATTTATACAAAACAAAATATTTACACTATAACCAAAGTCACCACACTACTTTCTGTTACTGTTCCTCAGGGGAACTCAAGCTTTTGTCCAATTCAAACTGTTTTACCAGTTTGCAGTGTGTGAGATGGATCCACGAGGTTCGCTCTTTTATTCAGACTGCAGTGGGTGTTGCAATCAGTACCTGATATGGTCCTTCCCACTTCGGTGATTCCCACGTCTTTCTTTTTACGATTTTGAGCCAAATCCAGTCTCCAGGTTTTATTTCCAGGATTTTAGTTGTCTTCTGATCTGGAAAGCAATCATTTATTAGAGAGGTGTTAGTTTTGGTCAGCAATTTTCTCATATAATCTGCTACCTCCTCACCCCCTTCACGTTCCGCAGGCAAAAGACTTTGCCACTGCGGGACATGATACGGTCTTCCATACAATAGTTTAAATGGTGCAACACCTTTGGAAGTGGGAGTGGTGCGCATAGATAGGAGTGCCAGGGGTAAGCAGTTGATCCAAGATTGATGTCTTGGCCATGAGTTTACGCAACTTGCCCTTAAGAATGCCATTATGGCGTTTAACCAACCCTGCTGACTGTGGGTGGTAGGCACAGTGATGTTTTAAATCAATTTGAAAAACAGTAGCCAGTTTTTGAATGATTTGGTTTACAAAGTGTGTGCCATTACCTGAGTAGATACGCGCAGGTAGTCCAAAGTGAGGAATAATGTTATTTGTAAGAGCTTTGGCTACCGACAGCGCATCCGGGTGTGTCACTGGGAATGCCTTAACCCACTTAGTGAAAGCATTGATAATGACTAATACAAAACGTTTTTGTTGCACTAGAGAAAGTTTAATAAAGTCCATACAAATTGTGTGGAATGGGTACGGGGGTACTGGAAATGTTGCCGGGGCAACTCGAACCCCTCCCCCGTGAAATTGTGCGCAAAGTAAGCACGATAAACAAAAACGTTTGACGTATGCTATAAAGCCTTTGGTCCAAAAAAGCCGATGCACTATTTGAATCATTGCCGTAGGCCCCAAATGGGATGGGCCATGTGTCACTAGAGGCATATCTAAAAAGATTTGTTGGTAAGACATATTTGTCATTTGGACCTAAGAAGAGTTTTTGCTTTTGCGTAGCCCCATATATAAGCCATTGTTGTTTTTTTTTAACTGTACTAAGCTCCTGCATTACCTGCAAGGTTTGCAAATCAAATTTATCTGTTGGATGCATGTCAGTGTGTGTCCTTGAGTGCAAAAGTGGATGCTAACGCTACATCTTTTGCGGCTTTGTCCGCCAGTGCATTTTCAAGTGATATTGGATCTTTGGCATTTGTGTGTGCTGCACACTTACAGATGGCCAGTCCCCGTGGTAGTTGGACAGCTTGCAGGAGTTGTAGTATTAAATTCTTGTGGGTTATTTTTTTTTCTGAGGCTGTAACCATTTTTTCATTGCTGTGCAAAAACATGTACTGTAGAAAATGCATATTGGCTGTCAGTATAGACAGTAACTATTTTGTCTTTAGAAATAGTGCATGCCCTTGTTAAAGCAATTTAATTTTGCCCCCTGTGCAGACATGTTCCTGGGGAGGGGTTTTGCCTCTACTATTGCAGTTTCAGTGGTCACTGCATAACTCACCTGTGAAATGCCTGCTTTATTTTTACGTGCGGACCCATCTACAAACAGGATCCAATTTGAGTTAGCCAAAGGTTGATCCTTAAGATCTGGCCTTGGCAAAACATTTGAGTGTATTAAATTTAAACATACGTGAGGGGTACCATCTTCCGCCGTAGGTAACAAAGTTGCCGGCTTGAGAGTGGTGTATTGTTCAATAGTCATGTGTGGTTGCGAAAGCAATGTTGTCATGCAAGACAAATGTCTGCTTGGAGAAAGAAAAGTAACCTTGTCCTGCAGCAGAATCACTGCGACAGAGTGTGGGACCCGTAGGGTAAGATCATGGAATAAAGCCAAAGTTGCAGATGCCTGCACAGCTTGTGCTGCTGCTATTATGGCCTGCACGCAATGTGGTAGAGAGCGTGCTACAGAATCCAATTTACCGGAGTAAAAAGCCAGTGGTCGTAATTTATTTTCCATAGTCTTGTAACAAGACTGATGTCAAAGCCCTGTTTACAATCAACCGTTTGGACAAAAGATTTGGTGTAATCTGGAAAACTAAGAGTTGCAGATCCTGCTATTAACTGTTTTACCCTTGTGAATGCTTGTATAGCTCTATCTGACCATTTTAGTGCTTCACGTGCTGCCATGGGAAATGCAAAAATAAGTTCTGACAGGAGCCCAACCTCTTTGGCATAGTTGGGGATCCAACTACGACAAATTTGTTATTCCTAAAAAATACATCATTTCTTTTTTTGTGTTGGGCATTGGTGCCTGTAAAATAGCTTCCTTTCTGTGGTTATCTAGCTGTTTACCTGCCATGGAAATGGTATAACCTAAATATCGTACTTCAGTTTTACAAAATTGTAACTTAGACTTATTTACCTTATGTCCTTCGTGCTCCAAAAAGCGTAATAGCCGGATAGTTTCGGACTCGCATGCAGTTTTCGTGGGTGCGGCCAGCAGGATGTTGTCCATATACAGCAGTAGGTGGCAGCTTTGTTCTGGTTGGAATTGAGCCAGATTTGCAGACATTTCCTGCGAAAAAATCGTAGGACTCTCACAATATCCCTGCGGTAATCGTGTGTATGTATATCGCTTTCCCATGAACGTAAAGGCAAACCAAAACCTGCTATTTTCCTGCAGAGGGATAGAAAAGAATGCATTACTAATATTAATTACGGAAAAATACTTATCGGTGGGTAAGATATCATTTAACAGGACAGATGGGTCTAACTACAGGAGCCCTTGGTACTATAGCAGTGTTACAGCCTGCAAATCCTGTACCATTTTTCATGTTCCGTCCGGTTTCCATACTGGGAACAAGGGTGTATTGCATGGTGAATTCACACATGGGATTAAAACTCCCACCCCCAGTAAAGCCGTAATTACTGGTAAGATTTCAGCTTTCCCCGTTTTGCTCAAGGGGTACTGTCGCTTGTGAGGTCTAAAATCGGATTTTGGTGTTATCCTAACTTGCCCTGCCATTTTTATTTGCCCAATGTCGTGTTGTCCGCGGGACCATAAGGAGTCTGGCACTGATTGTAACTTTAACTCTTTTTGTGGGGTTAGGAGGCAGTCAGAATGGCCCTCCCCCGGGTGGCGTTAGCCTGTCTTCGTGGAGGTGTACTGTTGGTCTAGCCTGGGTGACCCAATTCAGTTTTTGTACCTGAATCCCTTTACATGCCAATTGTTTTGGTGTCATTTTGGCCCATTCAGTAACTTTTTTCCCCACCAGATACCATGCCATTTGTTTTTTCCTTGTTACGGAAACATGCGCAATAGAGTTATTGCGAAAAAGTAACTGCATATCTTTTGTAAGACTGCATGTAACTGCAGAATTTTTTAATTTATTCCAATAGAGATTTTGTAGCAGGATTTTTGTGACCTTGTGTTTAAAGAATTGTTCTTTATATTTTTCGTCTGGTCCCACGTACTTTCTGTAATACATTGTACAGTGTAGTTTAGCTACCACTGGCGGTTGTGTGCCATATTTGCTTAAGGCCAAATTAGTTAGCTCATTTACTACATTTTGTGGTCCAGTTTCAAGATCATTACTGTACCAGTAGTGTAAATTACCCTGCCCTACTTGTAACATAACATCCTGAATCTCTACTCGTTTGGATAGAATCCCTGATGCAGTCTGTACAGCTGCTATGCCAAACACATGCATTAAATCTCTTCCTAATAAGTTCACAGGGCAAATTTTGGAGATAATGACTCGAAATCTGATAGTTTGGTTAGCTTCAGGGTCCATGAACCATAAAGGTTTAGATAATGGTTCCTTATAAATGCGGCCATTTGCTCCCTTGACTAATACATAGTCATCAGAAGTTACATCGGATGGCACTGCAGAGTTTTTTTAGCAGGGTCCTGGAGGCCCCTGAATCACACAAATTCTACATTTTTACCCTCTACTTGAAGTGTGATCATCGGTTGTGCCTCTAGCTGCATAGTTACAGCCAGTGCTGTTAAATTAACAACCTGATATTCACCTTCTTTTGAAAAATCAGTCATTTCATTTTCCCGTCCTGCACATTTACCCTTACCTTCTTTGTTTGCATCCTCAGTCTTCTTTTTCACTCTGTCTTATTGGCTCTGGCCAATCAGCCTCTTTATCTGGGTCTGATTCACCTCCACCACCATCATATAGTCATGCTGACCCATGATCCGGGGTGGTTTCAGTTTTTTCAGAAGACAGTCAATCCCTCGCAAAATGTCCCTTTTTACCGCATTTGAAACATTCTCCTCTCCTTTGTCTTCTTTCATAATCTTTGGAATGTCCCACATTCCCTTTTCCTCTACCCCTGCCTCTTCCCCTACCCCTGTTAGTCGGACCTTGCATTAGCATAAGTGTCCCATCTTCGCTTACTGTAAAGGTTTGAGCTTTTTTTTTTTTCTTTTCTAGATATTTTTCTGCATGTCTTGCATACTCCAGTAGGGGCTGCAGATATGCCGTCCGATGGTCTATCATATGCTTTTGGATGAAGTTGCTAATAGCACTTTTACATCCTTTTAAAAAGGCATTTTTTAGTTGTTCATATGAGGAGTCCTTTGATCTATTTCCTTTTGTAAACTACTATGGTTATCAAAGCACTGGGTAAGTCTTTGCAAATAGTTGTCTACTTTTTCATCATCTGCTTGTACACATCTATTAATACAAGTCCAGTCTGCCCTAGGCTTCCATTTATCCAAAATACGGGCTAATAACTCCCGGACCTGTTTCTGGTATGAGTCCGAACTGTGGGCTAGTGGTTTACTATCTACCTTGGTCATGGGATCCCAGTCCCCACAAACCAAGTGCCAGTCGGGGCCCAAAATGTGTCGAACTACTTGTTCCAATTCTACGGCATTTAGCTTATAGCTTTTTATTATGCCTGTGATATCTTCACAAAACTTGGTCATATCTAACCTAGGATGTGGTATTCCTTCTACGGCTTTTCGAATGTCTTCCCGTGTCCAGGGTCGATAGACTAAAATGGTGGGACCCTGTCCGGACATACCCGCTTGCGGATTTGCTACTTCTATGAGGGGATACTCTATGGACGCCGAATTGACTTCGTTTTTTTTTGTTTCCATTCCGATTTGTCTATACTACAGGTTCGTAGGTCCAGAGTGTCGTCCGCCTGCTTTTGTAAAACTACGGGGAGGTATGGTTTTGCTTTGACCCACTTCACTTTTCTGATACTGAGGTGGACTGGTTTTAAGGGTTTCCGGGTTCGGATATAAGGGTGGGGCCGTCTCCTTGCGACAGACTGCAGATGTTTCATTATCATCCTTTTGGATGAAGAATGTATCTTTTGCACTCGAGTCACCAGTTTTTCTGTTTTGAAGCTGTTCTCTTTTTTATTAGCTTCCTCTAACCACTTTTGAGCCTGAGGAAATCCTATTCTCTCTTGATCTTTAACCTTATTTCCTGCATCCTTACGTAAGCTTTTTACCAAATTCTGACATTCTAATTTATTTAGATTTCCACTAAACTCATAATCCTTTTTCTATTTTTTTAGAAATTTTAAATTATTTGGATGCAAGTTGAACATATATTGTTCATCCTCAGTTCTTTTGTTTGAGCGGTCGCTGCAACTACAGCAACTACTCCCTGTTCCCATTTTTCTAATCTGAGAGAGAAATTAGTTTCCTTTTCCTGAGATCTCTACCGTTCTTTTGTAAAATTAAACCAAAAGACGGTTCCCTTATGACTAGTCCCTTTGTTCTTTTAAAAAGAGAACAAATACAAAAAAGAAAAAAGTTACGCTTACCTTGCTGCGGATCTTCCGCCCCGTTCGCCACAGTCTCATGGGTTGAATCTTAAGAGTGACTGGCCTCTACTTACGACCCTTGTAGTCTGAGGTCTTTCCATTTAAGGGAGTTTGAGATTCTCTCCCCACCTGCGCAGGTTTTCAGTCTCTCTTGTGCGATTCGTGCCGTGTAGAGGTGGCCCCACGTTGGGCGCCAGTAATGTCAAAAGATTTTATACTCTTAACATAAGCTGGAAGAATCACGCAGGTTTGATAAGCAAAAAACATTTATTTTACATGCATGGAGACATGCTACATTGTTCATGGTATGTCAGCAGTCTGTCTGTTACAAAGACTGCGGGGGGTTTTTATAAATCCCTCTGCATGTACACACGTATTCAACAGGATGTTCACCAGACAAAGTTTAAGTTGAAACCAGTTAGAACCAGAAATATACAGGGTGTGATTGCAAAAACTGTTACAAGTTAATCACAAGTTTTGCTAGTTCCCTAAAATGGGACAAACATCTGCACATTTCTTTCATGATCAGCATGTTTACGCAAGGCAAACAGATCTTTGGACTTTGTTCTTTTGCACATAAAGCAGTTTTGTTTTAACCCTTTTCTATGTAAGATGCAAAGATGTTGAATACAAGATTTTTATCACAGAATTGCATTCCACCCTGTTTTCCAGTAAAAAAAAAAAGTCCCCCCCCTCCCCCAAGAAACAGGGCACGTGAAGTGGTCTGAACCACTCATGAGTACACAATATTTGCAGTCTGGTTAATTACATTTGTATGTGGCTCTATGGGGAAGAACCTTCCTCTCTGACTTTCCCATTGCCATAGTCCCTACTGTTTTTTTGGTTCTTTTAAAAGTAACTCTGTCCTGGTGTGCTACTAAAACTGTTTTATCTATAATATTTCTAATAGCCATTTTCTTTATCTTTTGAGAACATGAGGGCCATACTTTTGCCTCATCTCCATATGGTCCCTGTAGCATCCTCTGTACACCCTCAACAGTCTCCCACTGGGCTTAAGGACAGATCATCTTTAGTTTCAGGTCCTGTATGAGGCCGAGAATGGCATCCAGTATGTTACCATAACCTTTGGCCAGAAAGTCCTTTCTGGAGGTTAGTTGGTTTCTTTTGAAATTTGGTGCTGTCTCGTGAGATTCTTGCCAGCCCAACCCTGAGACTTAATTACATTCTCTCAGTAATTTGTGGACCCTGCACTACTGTTGTGTAGCAGAAAAATCATACTTCTTAGCTTCTGGTAGAAGTTACTTGTGAGCATGGCTGTGCTGCAGTCCAACACTGAGGTCCAAGAGTTGACAATGTCATAACTGTAATTTGAGGCAAAAGTGGAATTGCCTTTGCAGTAAAATTCGAGGTCATTGCTACATCCTTCCCACATGATAGAAAAATGTCATCAGTGAAACAATTAGTAGCCTTTCATCAGCTTGAATCTAGACATTAACACCAGTTCCTCCCATTTGTTCATTGTAGTATGGGCAAGGCTTGGGGTCATGGCTGTCCCATTATGATGCTTGTGATTTTGATAATACTGTTTATCATACCCTGAAGAAGCTGAAATTTGTTTCAAATTAAGAGCTTGGCAAGTAATTTCTCTCTCATGGCCTTATTGATACAATACTGTTATGGAAGTTCAGAAGTGCCTTGACATCTATACTGACAAGAATAGTTCTTGATTTCATTGGCAAAATCAGGAGCATCCTAAGGTATCTAGCATTAATAACTTGTTGCTTTCAGCTATTGGTTTTAGCTATACTTCCAGATAAATGAAGATGGGCTCCATAACGGAGCCACCATTAGTCACTACTGGTCTGTACAGGGGGGGGGGGGGTCATGCACATTTTGTTTTTGGGTATGCTGAAAAAAGCAAGGATTTCCGGGTGGGGGACTAAAGAAATTGAATAACTGTATTGCTCAAATAGCATTTGGTATGCTGCTTGTACTCTTAGATTAGTCTTACTGTAAAACAAGAGATTCCCAGCATCTATACTGTAAAACAAACAGATTCCCAGCATCCATTACTAGTATCCCCCCTCCCTTATCAGCCTTCATAACTCCACCTGTCATATTTTTGCTCAATACTTCCAAGGTCATTATTTAATACTTATTCAGGTTTGTAGAATTTTATTTCCTAAGGTTTTTAGGATTTTCTTTATCTGCTTCACACTTTCACATGCTGTTAGTACTCAGTACTTGGGTGGGCAGAAGTCACTTGACTCTTTCCATTTCTTGTTCCTGTTTTTGGATTTCCCTGTTATTGCCCCCCTTTTTCTTTCTTGTGGTGAAATACTTTCAAGTTGTGTTAGAAAACTGAATACTGCTATGCAAGTTATTGCATTTGTGAGGACTAAAGGTTAATCCTTTATGTAAAATATTTTACCTCTGTGAGGGACTTTATAGATTGGTTCCATCTCTCAATCCCCCTGTTCATGGTCCCTGTCTCAAGCTTGCTCTCCCTGCTGTGATTCCAAAGGTCTTTCAGGTACATCCCTTACTGTCTCCTGTCTTGGTCTTCTGGCATTTCCGACTCCATTCTGCCTCCTCCCAACTCTGTGTACAGCTGTAGGGGAATCCAATCCAAGACAGGAGAAGCTTGTGATCTTGGTCCTTAACGTAATCTTTGGTTTGTGCATGCATTGATTCTGCACTGTTCAGATATGTGAATTATCCCTGTACCCATTCCTATTACTTTATACATTTTATGCTAGCCAGTTGCCAGATAAGTGCTCTCGCATCTCTGGAGAAGTTTATCTAGAACTTTGGCAAAGATCTCCAGGACAAAACCTAAAGTTTTGGTTGTCTGTGTCAGATCTGTAAGTCTGCAAAAGGTATTGTCTGTAAAAGGGTATCGTGCTCCTCTACTTCAGATGGTATGCTGATGATATAATCTAGAGAGCATACGTATTCTTACCAATATGGAAAGCATTGCATTCTCTGCATCACACCATGTATACCACTCAAGTTTGTGTAGCAGTAGGTCTCTGAAATGTAAATCCTTGTGATACAAACTATGAAGACATAATAGCTGTCATTGCTGTTAGAGAGTTTGCCTTTGAAGTTTGTGGTGTCTATGGAGTCCCTAATGCTTGTAACTGCTAAACATGGGTGTCTATGGAGTCCCTAATGCTTGTAACTGCTAAACATGGGTTTATGTCCTAGGGTATTTATATTTTCCAGTTAATCATGACATGCTCCTCTGTGAAGGCCATCCACTCAGAATATAGCTGTGGTTTTGCTGTTCAAGTTATAGCCTAGTGCTCAGTCAATTTATCATGTTTAGGATGTCACCCACTGTCCATAGGGGGGGTTGAAGAAAATGGTGCAGACACAGTACTCCTGCATCAGAGCTAAATATGTAATTTTTGGGGGGTGTAGACAACTAGCTTTAGACAGTACAGTGTAATTCTGTTTTGAAATTTATCTGAATACAAATCTTTCCAAGATAATCAGATGCCAATATACAATGAATTGTATATGCACCATTTTATTAGAAATCAGTATTAGGTGATTTTTCATGCAACTCCACAAATGACTGAATTTCAGTATACAGCAATTGTTATGCTTAAACAGACCCATTAATGATTCAATGCTACCCAAACATATAACTTGTGAAACTGAACTAATTTTCTCATTGGCGTAAATGAATTTCTGAAGTGCTTCATATAATTCATGCATACTTAAAATGGGAATGACATTTCAAAGTATTTTATATGCTGCATTGAGGTATGGCAAGACCACCTAAATAAAGAAAATACATGTTGCTGAAAGCAGAGAACCAACCTTAAAAAGACAGGTTATGTTGAATGTAATCATCTGGGACAGTCGATATATTTTTAATGATATGCTGTCAGTTTTTACTTCAGGCAAATATAAATGGAAATAGAATGGCATTCATAAGCAGAACTGCTGGATGCTTACTAGTGACAATCCATTTATAGAAAATCCTACTAGTACAGTCGTAATGGTCACTACATAGTTTACAAAGAACATACTTATTTCATAGTATCACTTTGCTATGATGTGTGAATGCTAGTAAGTTGCTTTCTACTTTTAACTAGCACTACTCCGACTTGGTTTAGTGTGTGTAATGTCCTTTCAGTATAAATCTAAATGCTTGCTTGCTTGCTTGCTTGCTTGCTTGCTTGCTTGCTTATCTGATGATTTGCCTTAAATGGATACTTGTTGTAAAGTTCACCTACACTGTCACAATATACATCTCCATCTTCTGTACTAAAAATGTAAGTGAAATTTATACTAAGCTTTGGAAGGAGACCGAGGTTTGTGCTAGTATTGGTATTTGTGAAATGATGTGCATCTTAACTGAGCAAAGCAGCTTTTGGACAAATTAACTGACTTGACGACAGTTGTTGGCTAGCTTCCAGCCATTGTAGGCTGCAAAAGGAGTGAACAGATGAGTCCTTTTGTACTGACCAGTGTTAACTGCTTCAGGTACTGTTGCAACACTGATCTAGATTGTGTGAAGTGGAGACTGAAGAGGTGTGCAGAATATAGAAGAAAAGGAAGCACATAGTTGCAATAGACAAGCACTAGGTAATTAACTCCTTTGGAGATGCATATTTCTTTACTGGCTAATAAGGATAATTTGACCCTGTGATGTTTTGTTCTAGCCAAAACAATGCTGATCCAACCTGGACTGTGTTTATAAGACAGAACAATTTGGGCAACCTTTTTTCATATGCAGTTGAATTGTTATGATGTAATGGTTGACATTTGGATGAAGGCAAACTAGAGAACTATTTGGCCTTTGATGTAAAGATCAAGGACCCATTGAGACTGAGTTCTACAGCACCAAGCCTCATTTGTGTATAAATCCTATCCCTATTGCTTGGTCTACTTTTTTTTTTTTTTTTTTTAGTGAAATTCAGGTGGGATGCAACTGGCTTTCAGTAGATTCAGGAAAAAGATGCTCTCGGCAATTTAATTTGTTTTGCACTGTATTGTTTATCACTGAAGACAAGTAAAACCAAGCCAGACGAAAATAATCAAACTATTATGACAAAGCAAGAAACATTTAAGGGGTAAGCTAATTATAGTGAAGTGCATGTATTATCCAAAACAGATACCTATGGATTTAAGCAAACTTCTGGAATCTGTCTTAAATTAAAAATAAATTAATAAAAATGTAATGGACACAGTGAGGTGAATGGATAAAATAAAACTGCACTCCAAAATCAAGTGACATTAGAACCAGTTAAAGGGAAGAATTACAGCAGTACATCCAGAGTATTGTCTTCAAGGAGAACTATTCAAAATGTAAAATTTTGACATCGAAAAAAAAACACATTTCTGCACAGGTAAAATGCTTGCTGAATGGACATTACAGGTTGGCATGTCTAGAAATTAGAAATTAAACCTTTGGTACATTTAGCAGAGAAGTGCAAGCAAACCTTGTAATGGGTTGAAATGCTAGTTGAGTTAAAGTAAGGATTTCAGAGAGGCACAAGTTTGCTACTAGATTCAACAGCACACTAAAAGTTTACTGAAATTCCATACTTAGGATTGCAAATTGGTTGAAATACATGAAGCTAGAAAACCAAAACATCTTGGCTGTGGTCTAACAGTGAGTAATAATGTATCTATAGGTCTGTCCTTTTTGTTTCAGTGTTGGAATTCATACACTGCTTTAGTAATGTCTAAACTTATTTAATGTGTCTAATTGTAAAGGAAAACAAAAATAATGGTAGTACAAAATTAAATTTTATTCCAACTACAACTCCTGAGGGGAAATGAACATTTTTAACACTAACTTGCAGAACTATGGCACATTTGTTTACTGGCATAATACACTCGTCACTGTAGACACTTACAGGCAGAGCCTGGGTGAAGGAATTTGCACAAATTCGCAAAGTGAAGTAATCACAGAAGGTGGATAATACAACTGATATACATAGAGTAGAAGAAAATACAAATATGAATTGGTAGTAAATATGAAAGGGAAGCAGCAGCTGAGAAGGTCAAAATTAGAAATGATAGGTTAGAACAGAGTTGGGTTGTGGTCAAAAATCTGACTGCAAGTGCTTTTCCACTGAAGTCTTGTTGACCTCTGAAGGTGGGGGAAGACTTCTTTGAAGTGGAGGGATTGCTGAATGTGGGTACAAGAATGGCAAAGGAATAGCCAGTGCAGTGCTATTTTATTTGAGGTGTCTGGGGTGAGGGAGGTAATTGGCAGAGGTTGTGCAGGTTGTAGGGGGTGTTTTAGTATGGAGTTTTGCTGCAAGAGGTTGAAAGTTAATTGGCTTAAGTAGTTTGAAAACAAGAGACCCTAGGTTTAGCTCAACTCTGTAAGAGACTGGTTTGGAGAGGGTTATACAATGCTCCTCCTGAGGTTAGGAATTGGAAATGAATCTACAGTCCACTGAAAAACAAAATTTGTAGAGTGGATATGTTGCGGTGTTTGCTCCCCCCCCCCCCCGAGGCTGTGACTGATGGACAGCCTGTATTCAAGTTGATTTAAGTGATTAAGGCTCCTTTGCTATTGTGACTCTTATCTGGTCTGGAGAAAGAGGGCGATATTTTACAGGACCAAAATAAGAGAACTAATCCTTTTCCTGGTGTTTTCTGTGTGGCTTTGTTTTTTGCTAGACCAAAGTATTTAAAGGATGTAGCTTCTATTGGGCAACCTTTTGAGATCTGTGAGACTTTCAGGAGTCTCAGCTTTTTTTGATTCAAATATCATACTTTTTGTTTTGAGGGGTTTAGGAGTTATCAAAAATAAAAATAAAAAAGCAGCTACCAGTCCTCAGCTCGAGCAGGGACAAATACAATTCCACAGACACTTCTTGTAGCTTAAAACACTGGTTTATTTTTTCACAAAAATCCACAAAACGAACTCCTGGTTACAAAAACGTACTCCTGGTTAAGCGCTTTCATCTGAGGAACTCAGATTTCATCAGAACCAATAGTGTCAGTATTAACTCCATTTTATATGAGCAAATTGGCGCCAAAAACTTTGTGTGAGACATTCTTAAAGGTACATTACCAGATAACAAATACTAAAACCTTATTTTATACTGAAATATGACAATTGTGACTTCTAATACATAAAACTCAACAAATAAAGACATATGTCATTGTGAAAACAATAAATATAAAATACTACATATAATAAAAATGTAATATAATAAATACTGTTTATACTAAATTTATTTTATTTTGTTTAAATATTTTATTATAAAAATTTTTAAAAATTTTTTTAAGAAGTATATATGTTTTGGGAAATACATGAATGTTTAGTAAAAATAGAAATAATGAGACTAAAGATAAATAATGATAAAGCGCCTATCTATGGCTTACACCCAGTCCAGGCTTAAAAAAGGCTTAATACTAATAAAGTCATTTAAGCCGGGTGTGGTGGTGGCATCACAATATATCTGCCACTCACTTTCTTTGTATGCTAACCATGTTTTCCAGTTGCCACCGTAAGATGTTTTTTCTACCTGGTCTATAATCATAAATCTGAAGGAATGGTCGTCACCCTTCTCCAAAACATGTTTACTAAGAGCATTTTTTGTATCTTTCTTCCTAATTTTATAAAGGTGTTCGTAAATTCTAGTCTTAAATTTTCTCTCTGTCTTGCCTATATAATAGGCAGGACAGGTAGAACATGTGGCAAGATACACAACCCTCTGAGACCATTCCCAGCTATGCTCCTACACCTGGTTCTCATCAAATTGTCTAGAGTGACCACACATTCATCATTAATATTTTTACATTGTTTACAAGAACCACACTTTTTTGTAGCCTCTCTTTTCCTTTTTGTCCCACCATATGCACTAACTTCCAAAAGTTTTTTCAAATTTTAGTGCAGTTTTGTAGACACAAACAGGGTTCTTGTCAATGTTTGTCAAGTTGATGTCAGGAATATTCAATAATTCCCAATGCCTTTTAACAATTTCTTTTACCAAGTTAGTATATGGACTAAACAAAATAATACAAACTGTCCTGCTAATTTGGGTATTTTTCTTTATATTTTCTACTAAAGCCTGACCTAACAATGGTTTGTATTTCGTACCCCAATTTCCTTTAACATAGTTAGCCACATTTTGTACCATTCTTTTTGGATATTTTCTATCCAAAAACATCCTTGAAATATTATCTATTTCTCTTTCCATACTCTCCCTAGAGGAACTCATCCTCACTGCACGAATGAATTGGCCCTTAATCACATTTTTAAACACGTGTTGTGGATGGCAACTACCAAATTCTATGTAGTCATTTGAGAAGGTAGACTTTCTATATATTTGTGAAGCAAAACCATCTAAAGTGGTACTAATAAAAGTATCTAAATATGGTATACCAACTTTATCTGCCTTATATGTAAACTTTAGAAAATCGGTACTTGAATTTATATAATCCATAAAAAACCTAATATCTTCTGGAGGCCCCTTCCAGATAATGAACAAATCGTCCAAATACCTGGAATAAAGGGAGATGTGTTTGAAAAGCTGACAAGGGAATAAAAACCTGTTCTCCCATTCTAGCATGACCAAGTTGGCAAAAATGGGGGCACACAAGGCCCCCATGGCCACACCCCTGGTCTGCCTGAAGTATTCTCCCTCGTGGAGGATATAATTGTGGTCTAGAATAAGCCCCATCATGTCCAAGATCAGGCTGATTCTATCCCAACTTAACCCTGAATAATTTTTCAAACTGGTTTCAAAAAATTCCAACCCTATGGAAGCAGGGATGCATGAAAACAAATCTTTCACATCTATGGTTAAAAATGTGAGATTTTTAGACCAAACCTCCGGTGTAATTCTACTCAAAAATTCCCAAGAATCTTTTACCATATGAGGAACCTTTTTGTATATATGTTTGGTCCAGTGGTCAATAGTGACTCCCATATTGTAAGTCTTCGAATGTGAACCAGAAATAATAGGTCTAAACAGTGGGGTATCTATACATTTATGTATCTTTGGAATTCCAAAAATACTGGCAAGCCTTGGGAACTCATTCCTCAAAAATTTGTAAAGTTCATCGGATATACGATTGTCCAACAAATATTCTTCTAAAATTAAATCAATCCTGCGGTGTCCAATGTTGATCTGATTTAATGAAATTTCTTCATAATTATCTGAAGTGAACAGTATATCCTGAATTGCCTTATTGTAATTTTCAGAATCAAAAATAACAATACCCCCTCCCTTATCTGGTTTCATTAATCTAATGTTCTTATTGTTGACCACGTTTTGCAAACATTCTCTCTCCCCTCTAGTAAGGTTGTCTTCAAAGGGGGCACCAAAATTATTCTTAGAATTAATGTTCTTATTTAATCTATATATATCTCTACACACCATTTTTTCAAATGTTCCAACTTGAGGGTGAGAATTAGGTATGTATGTACTCTTTTTCTTAAGTTTCTCTTCCCTCTGTTTTGTTCCTAAGTCAGAGTCATTTTTAAATTGTATAGCTAAGTTAATTCTCCTGCAAAATAACTTGATTTCCTTAACTGTGTCTACTAACTTAAACGTCACGGACGGGATGAACTTCATTCCTTTACTGAATAACTTAAAAAATTCATCTGTAATAAAAAAAATTTGTGTAGTTATACACTTTAAAGCCTGCAAAAGATAGAACTAAGGGGCCTTGGTTGTTTGTAACTTCCATATTCGCAAATAATTGCCCCTTCGGACTATTGTTCATCCCTTGAACTACTGTATCACTGTCCGTGTGACCCAATGAATGCAAAACTAGAGAATCCTTATTTGGTGGAGAAGTATCACATTCTAAAACTAAATCTTTATCAAGAATACCATCCTTTTTCACCTTTGATACTTCCTCTGATATTGTTTGGGTGCAGGGTGGTGTCTCCCCCCTTGAAAATTTGAATTTTCTTCAAACCTCTCCATATCATTATAAAAATTCGTACCTGAAATTTCTTGTCCATTGTTACCTTTTCTACCCTCTAAATGACGTGGCCAAATATATACTTTGTGTTCCCTATGCAAGCTCATGTCCCTATCAATTTTCTTCAGTTTCCTGCTGTAAACAGACTTTGCTTTGTTTTCAGCATGTGAAAACTGCTTTTGGTATAAATCATGCCATTCATCAAATCTGGTGTTATTCACTATCTCATCATTCAAGGTTTCCACTTCATTTAATAGAAGAGAAATTTTCCCATCATTATATTTGATTAATTTCTTAATAAAATAAAAACCAAACTCATCAAACATTTCATTAAAATCACACATGACATCATCTTCATACTTTAAACCAAGGGGTAATTTAAAACATCTAATCCCCTTTGGAACAATGCCTAAAGTTAGGCATTTGCCCAAATAAGCATTGTCAATTTTTGTACATTTCAGTAAAGTAAGTTTTTTACCTAAGGCAACAATCTTGTCTTTAATATATTCAGAAGGGTATGCTTTCCTTTCCTTAAATGTATTGTTATTGACCCCTTCAGAAAAATAATCACTTTCTTCATTCAAGAAGTCATTTAAAAAATCATTTCCACCATTAATTATACATTGCTTTTTGACATGTTTAGAATTATTTTTACAATTAGAACTCAAAGCACAGTCTCTTAATTCTGTACCTTGTTTTATCACTAGTCCATTGGATGTAGTTGCAGCGTACGATTTAGTTAACATTTTCCCTTTTGGTTTTGCGCCCAGTTTATGAAATTCATCACGCTGCAATAAACTTAGATCAAAAGTAAAGTCACCTGCTGGTGAAAGATTAATATCGGCTTCTTTGTTCTCCAAATCCAATCCTGTATTCGGCATTCCTGTGGGGTGACATGGACCTTGTCCGTTCGGAATTTCTTCGTCGCTGCCATAAATGTCCAAAGTATTTTCCCTCTGTGGAGAGTGTAAATCAATCACAGATTTACCTTTTAAGTCATCGGTAATTCCGCCAGACTGAATATTTTCAGTAAGCTTCCCCACTAACTCGAGGAGCCTACTAACGTGACTCTGCAGTGACGTCACTTCCGCCCGAAGCTCCGTGTACTCAGTCCTGCTCAATGAAGCAGAAGGGGAGCCGGTCTCTGCCATTCTTGCAACAAAGTAAAAAACACGAACCCAAAGGCAATACCAAAAATAAAAAAGCAGCTACCAGTCCTCAGCTCGAGCAGGGCCAAATACAATTCCACAGACACTTCTTGTAGCTTAAAACACTGGTTTATTTTTTCACAAAAATCCACAAAACGAACTCCTGGTTACAAAAACGTACTCCTGGTTAAGCGCTTTCATCTGAGGAACTCAGATTTCATCAGAACCAATAGTGTCAGTATTAACTCCATTTTATATGAGCAAATTGGCACCAAAAACTTTTTGTGTGAGACATTCTTAAAGGTACATTACCAGATAACAAATACTAAAACCTTATTTTATACTGAAATATGACAATTGTGACTTCTAATACATAAAACTCAACAAATAAAGACATATGTCATTGTGAAAACAATAAATATAAAATACTACATATAATAAAAATGTAATAAATATAATAAATACTGTTTATACTAAATTTATTTTATTTTGTTTAAATATTTTATTATAAAAATTTTTAAATTTTTTAAGAAGTATATATGTTTTGGGAAATACATGAATGTTTAGTAAAAATAGAAATAATGAGACTAAAGATAAATAATGATAAAGCGCCTATCTATGGCTTATACCCGGTCCAGGCTTAAAAAAGGCTTAATACTAATAAAGTCATTGAAGCCGGGTGTGGGCATCACAATATATCTGCCACTCACTTTCTTTGTATGCTAACCATGTTTTCCAGTTGCCACCGTAAGATGTTTTTTCTACCTGGTCTATAATCATAAATCTGAAGGAATGGTCGTCACCCTTCTCCAAAACATGTTTACTAAGAGCATTTTTTGTATCTTTCTTCCTAATTTTATAAAGGTGTTCGTAAATTCTAGTCTTAAATTTTCTCTCTCTTTTTTATTATATGTAGTATTTTATATTTATTGTTTTCACAATGACATATGTCTTTATTTGTTGAGTTTTATGTATTAGAAGTCACAATTGTCATATTTCAGTATAAAATAAGGTTTTAGTATTTGTTATCTAGTAATGTACCTTTAAGAATGTCTCACACAAAGTTTTTGGTGCCAATTTGCTCATATAAAATGGAGTTAATACTGACACTATTGGTTCTGATGAAATCTGAGTTCCTCAGATGAAAGAGCTTAACCAGGAGTACGTTTTTGTAACCAGGAGTTCATTTTGTGGATTTTTGTGAAAAAATAAACCAGTGTTTTAAGCTAAAAGTGTCTGTGGAATTGTATTTGGCCCTGCTCGAGCTGAGGACTGGTAGCTGCTTTTTTATTTTTGGTATTGCCTTTGGGTTCGGGTTTAGGAGTTATGGTATAGCCAAGAAATAAAGGAGTAGAGATCAGACTGAAGCAGGGTTTGAATAATTAAATGTGAGGAACTGTATCAAAAAATAACCAGGCCATCTGCTTAGAGCAATGGGAAGGTCAGAGCGATCAGAGAGCAGCTTGTTAATAAAGATTGAAAACAAAAGTGGGCAAGTATGGATCCATGGGGGCACCTGTCTGGTAAGGGGTGTTAGCACTGGTAGGGATGAGCCTATTTTGACTCTGAAAAACCTACAGAGAAATGTTAATCAGTTGACAGTGTCTGGCCTGCTCCTGCTTTTCATTGAGGGAATGAAGGAGCAGGAAGTGGTCAATTAGATCAAAAGCTTTGGGTAAGTTCATTGAAGAGAGCTCCTGAAAGGTTTCCTTTATCCATGTCGGGAAGGATTCCATCTGTAAGTGACCATACTGCCTTTTATAGGCAACACCAAACTGAAAGTGCTTCCAACATAGCAAATCAAAACCAAGAAAATCTAAACGTATTACTCCTCGATGCTAGAACAAAAACTCCACTCCGTAGAAGCTCTCTCTACCCTAGAGAATACTGATGTCTGTGCAGTCACTAAGATGTGGTTTAAAACCGCAGAGAACACACACACTGCAAGATTATAATGCCTTCCACACATTTAGGCCAGCTACTTCACAGGCAAGGGCTAAAGCTGGAGGTGTGTCTATTTACATAAAAAAAAAAAATACTTCAAGGCTGGTCAAACAGGACAATGCACTTGAGTTTTCTCCATGTTCAAATCAACATAGGTAAAATCCAATACCACTTCCTTGCAAGCTGTAGGTCCTCCTCTTTGACCCAGAAAACCCATAATATGTATTTAAACTTATTAGAAACACTAACCACCCAACCCAATACCATATTTATGGGGGACTTAAATTATCCCACTATTAACTGGGAATCCTATACGACATCAAATGCCGAGATAGCGTAATGGTTAGAGTCCTGACTGTGCATCCAGGTGTTCACTGGTAAAGAGATTCCTGGATTTTGTAAACACAAACTCTATGGACCAGATAGTCAATACACCAACCAGGGGTGCAACCATACAGGTCCTCACTAATATGGGAGACTGCTGCACACCCCCTAATGTAATGCCTTCCCTGGTAAGGTCAAACTACAAAATGGTCTCCTTTGAAGTAAAATAAAACCTGGACTCCCAGCTAAACCTGGAATATTCAGGAACTATTCTAAGGCTAACCTCCTGCTATTAAGTGAGAACATGTCAAAATTTCAAACACCATAAACCATGTGAACACTTCTGCCTACGCAGAACTGTTCATAGAAACCCTGTACAAGCATGTTAGTAGCTGCATAGAGGCAGCTGTACCCCACCAGGAAGAAGTACAGAACTAACTAAAGAAAACAAGCCACCCTGGTGGAATCACAAAATCAATCGGCTATATAACAGGAAGAAAGTCATGGCATAAATTAGGAGGTACAGCACCCAGCAGGATAAAAGCACTCTTCTCAAACTAAACAACTCCCGAGAACAAATAGTCTACCAAAGCCAACTTTTGTGGTAAGTTTGGCATCCTAGGCCAAGGACAACCACAAAGTGTTTTCATCTGTCCACAACCTCAAAAGGCAATACACAAGTGTGTGCAGAGCTCATTGTAAATGGAGCCACCTATTCTGAGTCAGAAGATATTACAAACCTCCTGGCTGACAAATTCAGATTTAACTTTACTCATCTCTCCCCTTCAACCTTCTTCAGGAAATATCAAATATTACTCCCCCTACTATCACTAGGGAAGAGGTCCTTAATGCTCTCTCTAAAACCAAGAACATTGAATCAATGGGCTCAGACAATATCCCAGGATGCCTTCTAAATAGCATGAAACATGACCTATCAGGGCCTTTGGAATTACTATTTAACTTTAGCCTCCAAATAGCTTTGTGCCTCATGAATGGAGAAAGACAACGGTCATTCCTCTGCACAAAGGTTGGCCATCTACAGACCCTAGAAACTACAGATGCAGAAGTCTCACTAGTCTTGTATGTAAAGCCATGGAAAGAATTATCATGGAGATGATCAATAAAGATATAGTAAACCTCCAGACACTGGACCCAACCCAGTTTGGCTTTGTCAAAGGCAGATCATGTCTACTCAACCTGGTAGAATTCTTTGGGAAGGTCACCAAAGCAATGGATGAGGGCAAAATCATTTGCACTGCTTACCTTGACCTGGCCAAGACATTTGGCAGAATACCCCACTGGGGCATTGCTGACAAACTGAGATGTTGTGTACAAATCATATGTCACCCGGTGGATAGCCAACTGGCTCACAGGCAAGACCCAAGAAGTTAGAATTGTAGAGTCCACCTCTACAAAGAGGCCAGTCACAAGTGGAGTCCCTCAGGAATCAGTCCTTGGACCACTCCTTTTTTTGGCATTTACTTCTCAGAAGTCAAGGCTAATATCAGTGGTCTCTGGCTGACTGAATTTGCAGATTGCAAATTAGGAGCTGTCATTGAATCTCACACTGACAAATGTTCTCCAGGAGGGTTGACACAGGCAAAGACTGGTGTCAGAGCCATGGACTAAAACTAAATGCCAAGAAATGCATAATAGTATCCTTTGGGAAGTCCTCCATCCCTGGTAACTATCATATTGACAACACAGCCCTTAGAGTTGACCCAGTAGTCAGGGACTTAAGGGCACTCAGTAATTTAGCCTTTGATCATCACATGTCTACAGTGGTGAGGAAATCATTTTATGTTGCACAACTTATAAACAAAGGTATGGCATCTAGGTCCAAGGAAGCCATTGTTCACTATATTTGGCATTCATCAGGACATGCATAGGATGGTGCAGTGGTCGTGTTGTCGCCTCACAGCAAGAGGTCCTCCATTTCAATTCTCAGCTGGGATTTCTTCTGTGTGGAGTCTGCTTGTCCTCCCTGCATTCATGTGGGTTTCTTCCAGGTGCTCCGGTTTCCTCCCATGTTACAAAGACATGCATCTGGAGTTTCTCCCAGGGCCTCCACTGAAAAATGGATTTGTTCCAAGTCTGACTTTCCTGGTTAACATGTTAAATTAAATTAAATCAGACCTATCGATGAGTACAATTTCATCTTATTCAGCATTCATCAGACCTATCATTAAGTACAGTGCCCCCCTTATGTACCTAAACCTGGCATATCCAATAACTGGAACATCCACAGAGGTTCCTCACTAAAAATACAGTACATAATATGTCCTATGCAGACCGCCTCAAGGCCCTATCTCTGTATTCTGTCTCCTACAGACTTTTGAACAGAGATCCATGCTTGGCATACAGGGCATTGTCAGACCCCACTCTGGACCTCTTGCATATGTACAAAACAAAACCACACCAGAATTACCCATTCTAAAGACTTAAAAACCTTGCCTGTGATATAAATAGGACCTGATAGAGAAATAGGTATGTATCCCAGAGACTACCCCGTTTATGGAATATGCTTCCCATCCATGTGAAGTAGAGTTGCTCCCTAACCCAATTCAAGTGCAATTTGGACAATTGGATGGGAAACCAGAAATTCATCCCAGGTATGGCACCTATGTCTCTTATGGACACTGGTAACCAGTAAAGGGTTCATCTTCCAGGCCCATGCTTATCGAAGGGTATCCAAACTTGTCAGATTTAGGATGCATAGCTAGGCTTAAAAAGGCCCTTGTGTTTGTTAGTCTAGTAAAGACCTATGAACCATAGTGCTGTTAGAAATCAGTTAAAATAAAACTGAACAAAACACAATTTTACCTATTGCAAGAAAAGGAATCACTGAAACAACTTGCTGCTATACACATTCTGTCTTTTTTCTTGTCTCTCCAGCATATGCTAGAGAATTAGGATCACTAGTTCTGCCAAGACGCATGTCTGTCTTATGTACAAATTTTAGCATGAAACCTGCATGATAAATAGCTGTTAACCAGTCACAGGATGCATGTGTGTATCATACAACTTTTATTATCACTTTTCTAGTTTAGGTGCATGATTGTACAGTCACTTCTAAATCACGGACTACGACATGCATCTTTTTGAGGCCCCCTTTACTGGATTAAGCTGTTTGAGCTGCTACAAGCCCCTGTGTTTGACCTTTATAAACCTCAGTTCCTTATTTAAGTATGCTACTGCACATGTGTTGAATACTACATGTAACATTTACTTCCCCTGACTTACTGATTTTGATAAAAGGTTTAAGGCTTCCATTAGCTTTCCCATTTGTAGTCTAGTATGGGGCTTCTCTAGCTTGAGGTGGACCTGCATGTGGCTGCCAGGGCTTTGGTAGCAGTAAAAGAGGCTGCTAGTCCTAAAACTGCTGTTGTCCTCTCCATGCCCTCTGTCCATTAGGACATTCATCTCTCCAGTGACTCTCCATTCCACAAGTAAAACATTTACCTGAGTTACCCACTACACCATTTGATTGCCTCCCTCATCCCATCATAGCTCCCTCCATTCCACAAGTAAAACATTTACCTGAGTTACCCACTACACCATTTGATTGCCTCCCTCATCCCGTCATAGCTCCCTCCATTCCACAAGTAAAACATTTACCTGAGTTACCCACTACACCATTTGATTGCCTCCCTCATCCCGTCATAGCTCCCTCCAGTCACACAAGTTTATCATAGCCTTATTCACCCCCACCTTTTGTATGTTTTGTATTTGTAAGGTCATGAGGTGGTGGTCTGCCTTTTTTTTTTTTTCTTTATCCAGTCCATACAGTGAGCTGCCATTAGAATGATTTCAGTGATACTTTTTGCTTGCCAGCCTACATAGACTTGTTTCAATTGTTTGGCTGTTTTTTTTTTTTTTAACTTCTGGTAGAAGTCCTTGAATGAAGGCAGTATCCAGAGCTTGTGGGACAGTGGTTGAAGGGTCTGAAAGGCCTGAATTGTTACAAAATAACTTGTAACCTAGACGTGAAGTTTCCTGGTGATTTTATCCTTTGCTTGTTTTGCATGTGTGAACCTTGACCCAGACCTTATCTATGGCATTTATGATCTGCCATACTTCAGTCAACCAACCTGCTTCTGACTCATTCCTAGTGACATTGGCCTTACCATACAACCTTTCCTTAGTTCAGTGGGCACAGCTAACTTGAGGAATTGCTCCAGACTGGCAAATGTGAGATTATAACACTCAATGACAGTATCTTAAATCTCTGTGGTCCTTCTCTAGGATTAGGAAAAGTCTTTTGCATTTTGTAGACTGGAACAGGTCCAGGGGTAATCAACTGTAACTGTATTTCCCTCACTGTTTAACACGGATCTGAGGGGATACATGCCTGTCTTAACCTTCTCCTTGAGGTCCTCTTGCCTTGATTTAGTTGTAAGTTTATACCCAATTGAATTCCTGCTACTGGACCTTATTTCGCTTTATTCTGGGGCTGGTGGGATATCTAATTGTTACAATCTGCTTGGTCATGGAAGCACATTTGCCACCAGTTGATGGGTATTTTGTACATTTTGTAGACATATTGGGGGGAGAAAGATCATCCTTATTTGAAGATTTTTTTCTTTGTATTTATTTTTTTACAGGATAGATTTTAGTATTTTTTTAATTTAGAGAATGTGGTTGTTCCACAACAGAATGTTTTTCTGATTCTCACTCTGTTTAACTTCTGTTTTTAGTATGTTGTAGCCCACGAAGACTAGATTCTTTCTCATTTGTAAGTTTTTCCTCATGCCACTCTGCACACACCACTTTTTTTGTCTCATTTCCCTTTCCAATTAACTCTTGTGTTTAAATCTTATATCCTGGCTCTCTCAAATATTCCTTCTGTAGGAAAACAGACAGAATTCATTATTGGCATATTCCATCCTTTTAGGAATTTGCATGCAGCCTGACCATTGTGAAAACGCATGTAATTTGCTGGTGTTTCCTTCTTTGGAGTAAAAACTTCCTTACTATTACTTTTCCATTTATTTATATTGTTAGGACCCTCATATACCATGGAACACCTTTCTGTACTAATATCTTAACTCAAAGATAATTGTGCATCAGCTCTAATTGTAATGGGCCCTTGATCTTTTTCTGCCATTCATCACATCCCTTGCTGTTTTACCATTGTGTCCTGCATGGCATCATCTGTTGATTTAATCACAAAACTAAAAACACATTCTTACCCACTCTAAGTTTCCAAGAATCATTTTCTTACATAGTGTGATACAAAATTTGAACTAAGATGGCTGGTTCTGCCAAGAAGCAGTCTTGCACTCCTTTTACCATGGTAGCTGCATGATCACTAGCCTTTAACCAGTCACTGTTTGCATGCATCTGTGTACCATACAACTTTACTATCACTTTTCTACTTTAGGTGCATGATTGTACAGTCATATCTACATCACTTACTACAGCATACCTCTTTTTTGAGACTCCCTTTACTAGTTTAAATTGTTTGTGAGCTACTGCAAGCCCCTGTGCTCAAACTTTAGCAACCACAGTTCCTTAGTTCAGTTAGCTACTGCACACGTTAAATAATATGCATATACAGTTTACTTTCCCCTTCACTGCTATCAATGTGCTCTGGGCAGCCTAGAATCCATGCTGTTTGAAGAGGATGTAAGCGGACAACTGGTTGTAAATTTAGTTTTTCAAGCATTTCTCCAAGTGTATGGAGAATGCAGATAGGGTGGAAGTGGGAGATATTTACTGGCTGAGGCTGTTCGAGAAGGGGTGTAACCAGAGCAGTTTTCTATATGTCCAGCACTCTATTTTGACTTTAGTAGCAGAGGTGTGGCAAGGAAGCCTTTGAAGAGTGATATAAACCAGGGGAGGAGGTTGACTCTTCTAGGCAGTCACCAAAGCTGTAGATGAGGGTAAAGTGGTTCACACAGCCTATCTTGACCTCACCAAGGCTTTCAACACCATCCTCCATTAAAGTTGCAGACTCCAAATCTGACCTCAAACCAGTGACAAGTGGAGTACCACAGGGTTCCGTCCTGGGACCGCTCCTGTTTGGTATCTACTTCTCTCAAGTACAAGCTAACACAGAAGGCCTCTGGCTAAGTTCACAGATGACTGCAAACTAGGAGCCATAGTCAACGCCCCAAATGATGTGAACATCCTACAGAAGGGCCTCTCTGAGACAGATGCCTGGTGTCAGAGCCATGGCCTCAAGCTCAATGCCAAAAAGTGTAGTGTCATCCCCTTTGGTAAAAACTCTGTACCCATGAACTACCACATAGGCAGCAATCTACTTAACACCGAATGCGTGATAAGAGACCTTGGGACCCAGGTGGGGACAGTAGTCTCTCCTTTGATAGTCACATCGCCACAGCAGTCAGGATGTCTTATGTGGCACACCTCATCATAAAAGGGTTCTCATCCAGGACAAGAGTTCATCGTTACTCTCTACTCATCACTCATTAGTCCCATTATAGAGTACAACACCCCTTTTGGAATGTACCTCGCAAGACATCTGCAGCAGCTTGAAAGGCCACAGAAATACTTCACAAAGAGGATTACTGGACTCCAACAAATGCCCTACACTGACTGCCTCAGAACTCCAGCTTTACTCCGTAGCATATCGCCTACTCAGAGGTGATCTCTGCCTAACATATAAAGCTATGTCAAACCCAGAGCTGTTGGACATGCTACACCTAAAGAAATCCCAATCCCTCCAAGCTACATGCTCTAGGGACCTAAACCTTGTCACCACAATAAACAGGACATGCTGGAGGGATAGATTCCTATCCCAGATACTTCCCATACTCTGGAACAGGTTACCCATCTATGTCAAGCAAAGTTCATTAGCACGCTTCAAGAAAAATCTTGAGTGGATGGGAAATAGGAAATACACCCTGGGGATCACTTCTGTGTGTCTGCTCATCAGTGGCACAGGAAAATAACTTTCTTGGGTGGCGTAAGCCAGGGAACCTAATTGGTTAGGCTTGCGTAGGCCCTTGGGCCGATAGCCTATGACTAAATCGGGGAATGCATTCAGGGGTATGTTTTCTAGAAGGGGAACAAGTTCTGGGTGTGTAACCTTCTTAAAATAGAAGGTAAAAGGAGGGGGGGGCTAGGTTAGTTTGGAAAAATATGGATTGGTTGCAGTACTAGGGAGGGGACTGAATTATTTGAGAGGAATGAGAGTTTGCCTTGAGGTCTGGATGGTGGTAGGAAAGGAGGTGGGATTTATGACCCGAAAGATTACTTCCTGCCAAAAATGTTTGGGTTTGTCAAGAAGAGAAAGTCACTTGATTTTGAAGTAGGTGGATATGTACCTGTATATGGCTTACTTTGGTTACACAGAGATAAAGGCAGTAAGATTTTTTGGTGAGAGGTGGTCTCCATGAAGACCACCCATTGTCCCTAAGCTTGACCAGAGGTTTCAGTTCAGTAGTTAGCCAGTGGGGTTTTGCTGTATTTGAAAAGGCGCTGCATGAGAGGAAAGAATTTTCCTTGAAGGGGAGGGCATATGTCAACTGTTTGTTGTAGCCAGGTTGGAGTTCTATTAGTGGGTAATGGGAGATTAGTTGAAAGTTGCTAGGTGGTTTTTTGAGTTTGTCCATATTGATAGTGGATCTGGGTCCGAAAGCTTAGTTTGGAGGGCAGTTTTTTTTGACTGGATAACTTGGAAAGCTACTGGGCAGTGGTCACCTGAATGAGGGTGGAAGAACAGATACATTGGCGATAGAGTTGATAGTGGCTAGCAGATTCAGGAGGGGAGTGGTTTGGAGATTTGGATGAGTAGCATCATTGACTAGCTGTAAAAGTTTAATATTTGCTATAAATTCAGGAGCACCATTTTTCAGGGGACACAGGTAGTTCAGGTTAAAATCACCTAGAATAGCAATTTTCATACTTTCAGGCAGATGAGATGATGATAATAATAATGGATTTAAATTTGAGAGGTTGGACTTGGAAGGTAGGTGACTGCTATTAGAAGGTGACTGTTATAGGAAGAAAGTTTTAGAAGGATCCAATTGGGTTCAGTATCCAAGCAGGTATTTGCTTGTGCAGTGATACTTGGTTTAAGGTTTTTATAAACAATGAGTGCCTCCACCTTGACTACTGCCAGGTCTGGTGTGTTGGAGGTATTTTAGGAGAAAAGTAGATGCTGAAAATTTGGACCATTTTGAGCCATGCTTCAGTGACAGCTGTGATGTCAGATGAGTGGGTTGTAAGGAAGGTGTTTATCTGAAAGTGTATTAGATGCTTTGAGGATTTAATTTAATGCACAGGGGAGGATGGCAGTGTTGGGAAAGTTATAGGTGTTATATGGTGGTTGGGACCTCGATTGGATTCAGTGTTGGCTCTGAGGAGGTATGAGCAGGATAGGGGTGAATTTACAGAGGTAGTTAGAAAGTATGAGATGGGATTGCTGGGATTTGGTAGGTTTAGAGGAGATGAGGTAAAGGGATAATAAAGCTGGAGTTGTGGGAGTGGTAGGTGGTGAATGGAGAGTATAAAATATAGGTCTTGGGGTTCCAGTAAGTGAGTATGGGGTTCCTTGGTATTCTAGGATAGAGGAGCTTGAGAGAGGTGAGAAAAGATGGGCTACTGATGTAACTGGTGCAGTGTGTTGGAGTAAGATGGTGAGGTAAAAAAACAGCTGTAGATGGTAGGAGTAAGATGGTGAGGTAGAGAAGTCACTGTAGAGGGTAGAGTAAAAAGAGTTCTGAAAGTAAGATGTGTGAGTCTGAGGAGAGGAGCAGAAAATGTATATAGGAAGGTTGAAGGGATTAAAAGTTTCTTGGTGGATCTGCATGGGTGGTGATGAAACTGTATATTTTTAGGGTGAGATGTCACAGTGAGGTGGTTGAAGTATGATTCAGGTTTAGTGAAGTTCTATCCCTTAATGAGTGGACAGAAAAGGGTGGAGGCAGTGATTTGAGATGAAGAGGCCAGGGAGCGGCTGGGGAGTTAAGGAAAGCAGGATACACCTCCCCCAGCTGGAATCAATCATGAAGGTGTGCAAGATGAATGCAGGACATAAGACACCACACAGCCAAAACACAGCAGTGTTCAGACAAAACTAGTGTGGAAAAGGGGATGAACAAAACTAAGCTCCCTTAATTGCTAAAGCCTTGGGTGTACAACGTCGAGATTAAACAAGTGTGCAAGGTGATCTTCAGATTAAACAAGCTAATGAAGATGGGTCTCCTTGCAGGCACTTGAGTAAATGCAGCCTGCTTCACTGGGTAAATAGTATTCGCTATTAAACTGTGCTCATCCAAGATGAGGAGTAAGGATGTTTTGAGCCTTTACAGCCTTTTTAACACATGGAATAGCGTTTCAGTAATTTGAGCAGGAATTTTCAGTGAAAAAAGTGGAAAGGGGCAGGACCAACCTGAAATTCCCTCAGTGAGGTCAGCAGATAACGCTAGAACACGCACCTTGACTGACTTTCTCAGGAGTGGTCAGAAATTGCTTCTATTTTCATTGGAAAAAAGGGGGGGGTCAGGAACATAGCTGCAGAGAGCACTATATATAATCTAAATGATATTGGATAAGGTATGCGACACATTGTAAGATACAAATCGGCAAATCAGAAGCTTATAGCCATTCATGCTATACACATAATCTGTATATGCCAACCAGGGCTGGTGTAAGCATTTTGGGGGCCCCCAGCAAATGTCAAGTTTGGGGGCCCCCTGGGCACTTTCAGTCTAAGTATCACCCTGTCACTGCCACCACTTCTATCCATCTTTTTAGTTCAAGCTGCAGGCTTTTAGGAGTAGTACACACAGACTGACCTGTAGCTAAAATTATCTTATTACAACAGGCATACATACCACACTGTGTTGGCCCATCTCACAAAGGGACATTTTACAGTTACTGGCATTTACGTGCAACAAGGATACATTACAACTCTATGTACAGGGGAGAACTAATGTGCAATGGAACCCTAGGCACTGCTTACTGTTTCAGCCCCCGCCAAAAAAAAAACCGCACCCTCCAGAGTTTCCCCTCTGCTTCCCCCCATGTTGCACTTCCCACTTATGCGTAATACTTTCTTTCTTCCATTTCTCACATTTTACCTTTTTTCTTCAGGTTTTTCAAGAAGCCATAACTTTATATATGCTCTAAAGTGCTATTTTTTTCCATAATAAATCTTTATTGTTATATTATTTTCAAACACAAATAAGAACAAAAATAACATATATTCACAAATCAAGCATTAACTATCACTAATAACCACACTCTATATACAATATTTACAAGAATGCTTCCATGTAATACAGTTAAATATAAAAAAGCATAAGAATAAATGCAAGTAATAGACATTTGATTACTAAATTCTCTCCACACACAAATAATTTATTAATATTTCCAAGTTGAAAATACTATGCTAGTATAATATTAAAAATCTGTTCCCAAATTTTTGGATTATTAACATTTTTATTTTGTGGGTTTAATAGTAATTTGAGCCAATATATGTTTTGTCGCTAGAACTCTAAAGTTCTTCCATGAAGTTTTAGATGGGTCTAACCAATATGAAGCTATATAAAGCTTCATTAATAGAAAAATAATAATATATATAATAATTTGTGGTTTAGGGATCTCTCTCGGGGGAATATGCAGAATCATACATTTCCATGATAATGTTGTACTCTGGTAAACCCACCTTTTGAAGTTGGATCTTAAGGGAATTCCAAAGTTTGAATATATATTTACAACTCCAGAGCATATCAAGATCAGCTGGTTGATTCTTACAGTATGGACAAGTTGGTGAATTTTTGGGATTAAATTTATGCAGGGTAAGACGTGTATAATATGCATTGTTCCAAATCATCAACTAGGTATATATTAATTTTTGAAGAGAAGTAGATTTGATGGTCAAGTAGATTGCTTTTAACATATTACTTCTATCTGTCAGTAAGATTTTCTCTTCCCAGTAGTTTGATAAAATTTTATCATGAAATTGAAATTCTTTAATTGATTTGCTGTCGTGATATATTTAAGATCCTGTTGGAGAGCTTGCCACAACAAAGAGCATCTATTAATAGCCGCCTCTTCCGGTTTAAAACTTTTAAAATAGCTTATAGTGAGTTCTCTAATTTCTCTCAGAATAACCAGATAATTTTTAGGTAAGTTAAGTTCTTGTCTTATTGGTTGGCCGAACTGTCAAGATGTGTTGTTTTTTATATATATATATATATATGGATCTAGGTCATAAGATCGACAGCTCATATGACTGAAACTCATTTCGTCGACAGCTCATTTGGCTGACAAAAAGTATAGGTGGGGGGCTGTGCCCCCCACACCCCCCCAACTATATATAACAACTCCACAGTCGCATAACAGTGGGGAGGGGGCAAATCCCAGGTTTTTGCCTTTAATACTTTTTGTCAGCCAAATGAGCTGTCGACCAAATGAGTTTGTCATATGAGCTGTCGATCTTATGACCTAGACCCATATATATATATATATATATATATATATATATATATATATATATATATATATATATATATATATATATATATATATATATATATATAATCAAAGTTAGATTAACTATCAATGGAAACTTGTTGATCAATTAATTGATTATTCAATTTTAAATTAGGATTCTTATGAAAGGGTTGAAAAACCATCATATGTTGAACCAAATCTAATAAATGAAATAAATTATGTAAACAGAGTATTCGTTTTGATGTGTTCAATAATCCCATAGAATTTCAATGTATCCTTACCTAAAAAAAGTATTGCTTTAGATTGATATTTAACTTTAAAATATATTTATAATTCAGAACTACCCAAGGTGGTGTCCACTTAGTATTATTTATATCATAATTGGCAATTCTTAAAATTCTATTAGAATTTACAATTAAATAATACATTTCAAAATTAGGTAATTCCAGTCCTCTATTTTTTCGGGTCATTAATTTATCATAAGATATCCTGGTTTTCTTTGGTTCCCAAATGAATTTAGCCAATTCTTTATGAATCAGTTTAAAAAACGACTTTGAAAGTAATAAATTGGCTGACCTAAAAATATACAGTAATCGTGGTAATGTTCATTTTGATAATTGAAACTTTTGCTAATATTGGCAGTCGTAAATTTTTCCATCTCCCAAAATCAGAAATTATTTGTTCCCAGATTGCTTTAATATTATTATAAAAGTCTTTATTATCAGTAGAGAACTCAATACCTAGATATTTAATATTTTCTTTAAATGATACCTGTCCCACTAAGGGCAATAACGAAAAGGGTTTAGGTGTCTTTAAAGGGAAGATATTGGTTTTTTTCAAGTTAATTTTATAATTAGACACTTTTGAGAACTCTAACAGCCTTCAATAATTTTTCAGTATCTGATAATGGAGATGCACAATAAATGCTAAGATCGTCAGCAAAAGCTGCCATTAATATTTTAGTTCCATAAATTATTGGGACATTATGATAAACATTTTGTTTAATATATAAAAACAATGGTTCAAGATAGATATTAAATAATAAAGGGGACAAAAGGCAACCCTGGCATGTTCCAGTCTTGATCTCTATTCTTTTAGAGAAGTTTTTATTAATATACAATGTAGTATAGGGATTAGTATATAATATTTGTAACATTTGGACAAATATGTGATATATTAAAATATGGTAAAAGATCAAACAAGAAATTTGTATAAACCCTATCAAAGGCTTTCTGGGCATCAATTATAAGGGCATAAATATTTAAATTATTTTGCTTAGCATGCTCTAACATTAGTATGCAGTGTGAGTGTATTATCACTGGTTTGTCTACCTGCCATAAAACCAGTCTGTTCTTTAGAAATGATATGAATCATGATTCTCTTCAGTCTAGATGCTATAATAGAGGTTAGAATTTTTATGTCTATATTTATTAATGATATCTGTCTATAATTATCCGGATTTTGAGGATCTGAATTGGCTTTATGTATAAATAGTTTTTGAGGTGTTAAGGTGTGGATCATTAATTTTATTCCTAATTATGTGGTTAAACACAACTGAAAGTATCTTGCCGAAAATATCTGCAAATTTTTTATAAAATTCCACTGTCAAGTCATAAGGACCTGGTGATTTAAGTGATTTTATATGCTGAATTACATATACTATTTGGATATCTGTTTAACCAAGTCATTTTGAATGTCCTCTCCTATTGTTGGAAACTTAATTGACTGTAGAAATTGTTCATAATTCCTGTTAGGGGTCATATCCTTTTGTCCAGCATAAATATTAGTGTATATTTTCTCAGATATTAAGAACCTCTTCAGTTTTAGAATATATTTTATTATTAAATTGTATTTCCGAAATCTGCACGATTGGTTTTGTTTGATTAATGATCCTAGCTAACGCTCTCTATGGTATAAACGGAAAAAACACCACACTGCTCAGGAGAGTCCACTCGTGAAAAAATATATAACAAACCGTAGCAAAATAAAAACTTGTGGACTCGCCACGAGAGGTCTATAAATTGTAGAAACATGAAACACTGCAACTCCACTTAAAACAAAAAAATCTTTTATTCCATACAGCAAAAAAGACAGGATAAGCGCTTTCATGTACTCAAATGTACACTTCCTCAGATCTATTTCAAACAACATTCATTGAGTTTAAATGCACACTAGATCCATTAATTGAATCTAATCAAATCAAGTTAATTGAATAATTCCACAATTAAGTGGCCAACTTGCTAACCCAAAGAATATGAGTTCATTATCCAGTCTTTCCTTAATATACATAGATAATGACCTATACTGTCATTCTTGTAGAATATTTGTTAAAATAACACACTAACCATTAGATGATACTCTAGAATATCCAAAATAATATATCAATATATATATGTATAATATAATACACATTTAGATCAATAAAAAACATTTGTAAATATATAAGTTGACAAGACAGCCAAATACCAAATATATAACACATACTATCTCCTAGACTTAATAATGGATTGAAGAGAGATATATTGATTAATTCCAGGGGGTTGATGGGCTCTGAGCTTGAATATCCATTCAAGCTCTCTGTTCTCCAAAAAATTCATGTGATCCCCCCCCCCCTCTTATTACAACTTACAATCTGTAGTACCCTAAACTTGAAAGTATGGTCACTATAAGTGATGATATGCTTAGCTAAAGCGTTCAGTTCATTCTTGTGCTTCATGTCGTACACATGATTATATATCCTTTGCTTCAGCTTCCTTTTAGTTAATCCCACATAGAAAGCTGGACAAATATCACATGTGGCTAAAATATATAAGACTCTCTCACAAGAAGCATGAAACTTGGGTACAAAGGTGTAGTTCAGTGTTGGATGAGCAAATGTCTGTTCATCAGTGATATGTTTGCACATATATTACAGCGCTTACAGGGATATGTTCCTTCTCTCTCCGTGTTCCTTGGTATTAATCTATCATCTGACCTTGAATCAGAACAAAGAAGTCTCTTGAGGTTTTTATTGTTTCTGTAGGCAAAACTAGGAATATTGCCTACCAGTCCCTGAGTCTGATTATCCACAGTAAGTATTTTCCAGTTACTATGTATGATACCCTTCACTGCTTTATCATTAGTGTATGTCATGGCAAACCTTATTTTATCTATGGGGGTCTTACAGGCCCTGTTTACATTATATCTCTGATTCCTCAATAATGATGGTGTTTGATGTTGTCCAAACACTTCAGCCCTAATTCTTTTCACCATTCTCATATCATAACCTATCTCAAGAAATAAGCTCTCCATTAAATCAACCTGTGCCCACTTCATTGATTCATCCTTACATAGTCTACTTATCCTAATAAATTGGCTTTTCACAATCCCCGGGAACACATGCCTCTGGTGCATGCTGTCAAAACTCAAAAGGGCATTCTTCCAACAAGTTTTTCTATATAAGTTGGACACCAACCTACCTCCCTTGATGCTCAAGCTCACATCTAGGAAGCTTATTTCCTCATAAGAAGCTTCCATGGTGAATCTCAAGAAGTCCGTGGTACTCTCAAGATATATCAAAAATGATCTAAATTCCTCTTCTGTCCCAACCCAAACAATGAGGACATCATCCACAAACCTCTTATAAATAATAATCTTCTCATACATTTCATTCCTGAATAAAAATTCTCTTTCCCAATGGTAAACTACCAAATTGGCATACGTGTTGGCACATGGTGTACCCATGGCCACTCCCCATTGTTGATGGTAGAGTAAATTCCTGTAGGAGAATATGTTATAGGATAGTACCAGATCTAGCAGCTGGCAGACCAAAATCTGCTTATCTCTGCTAAAATCAGTGTTGGTCTGTATGAGTTCTCTGATTGCCTGAATACCTGATTCATTGGGAATGGAGGTAAAGAGGTTCTGAACATCAAGGGTGATAAGTAAATGAACTCCTTTCTGTAACAACATCCAACTGTTCTAATGACTCTAACAACTCATAAGTGTCCTTCAATATCGTTGGAACTGCATTAACCAAAGATTTCAATGTCTTTTCTATGAAAATAGATATATTCTCTGTTGCCCAACCCTCACCCGATACGATAGGTCGCATAGGGGGCGGGAGAACGCCCTTGTGCATTTTCGGCAGTCCTTTTGATAATAGGAATCTGAACATGTTCTTTATGAAAGAAATCATAGATTTCTTTAGGGATTTGTTTACACATTAACATGTCATAGAGGGAATCTTCTATGGCTTTACATATGTCATTTAAAGTATCCCTAGTAATTTCCAAATATGTGCTACTATCACTCAGCATTCTATGCATATACATGACATATTCATCTGTATCAAACGGAACAATTCCACCTCCTTTATCTGCTGGTCTGATAGTTAGCACACTGGTATCAGACAAAAACTTCAATGAACGCCTCTCATCATTGCTCATGTTAAAATATTGACATTTCTTTTTCCCATTAAAAAAATAATCATACAAATCCCTCAACTTTATAAAACAATCAATATGTGTAGGTAGAGGAGGTGAAAATGTACTTTTACATCTGAAGTGCTTAAATCCATCAGATGTATTTGACTAAGACACTTATTACTAAAATAAAGTTTTAGTGCTACATTTCTTCCAAACATTCTTAAGTCAGTGAGTAATTCATGTAGGTTACTGCCTTACGAAGGAATAAATGTCAACCATCTGTTTAAAAGGTCGATATCAAATTTAGATAACACAAACCTGGAAAGGTTAAACAAATTATCTATTGCTTCCGCCGATGTCTCTGCTGAAACCTCTCCTCTGAGTGTTTCCTTTTCCTCCGGTCCCAGCTGCTCGAACGGTCTCTCTGGAAGGTTTGCTTCCTGACTGGATAGGGTAAAAAAATGACCATGATCTATCTTGGAAGCATGATGTTTGGGTATAGCCCCCATGCGATTATTTTCATTGTTCTTAGCTTCCTGATTAGGAAGAGGTGTATGTGTGGTTACATTAGCTCCTGTAGCCTGTATCTCATCTGGTGGAGTAACAAACACACCATCCGAATTGACGCTCAAAGCATCTATTCAGATTGAAACTGCTGAAGGTGTAACTGCTTCTATGGTTATCGCAGTATCAGTGGATGTCAGGTTACGGTGCAATGCTGCATTCTCAGATGGTTGATTCATGTTTCTGGGCCAAACTAACACATTCCACGGAGAAAAATCACGATAGTCTCGCTGCAACTTCCGATGTTTCGTTAGTTGCAATTTGTCGCTATATGAACGCACCTGCATATAATGTTGTCCAGTTTATTCAAACAGGATTCATGATGAAAACAATCCCGTATCTCTATTTAATTTTTCTATTTTTAACAACAATTCATGTTCAAGTGGAGAAAAATAATCTATAATAAGATGCATATATTTGAAGCTTAAATCAAGATTAAGTTCCTGCCATTTTTTTCAGAAGGTCAGGATGAGTGCCCCCATAGGTGGGCATGCATAACACTCGCATGCCTCTGGGGACAATCCGAAAATGTATGCAGGCTTCCATGTGTTTACGTTGCCACACATAGCGCTGCAGTTTGAATAAATAATTTTCCAGCTGTTTAGTTAAAACATTAAACTGTTCAACATTATCAATATTGTTGCTCTCACGAGCGGTGGTAGATAATTGCAAGTCCAGAGCCAATAAAGGGTTGCTAGCATGTTTAGTAATATAGCTCCATTTTTCAAAGCTTGCCCTCGTCTCCAGGTTAAAATCTAGTTCAACGGACATATTAGCCATCCCGTGCGGCAGTGTGGTCAGAGGATAACTGATTTAAACGGAAAAAACACCACACTGCTCAGTAGAGTCCACTCATGAAAAAAAATATATAACAAACCGTAGCAAAATAAACACTTGCGGACTCGCCACAAGAGGTCTATAAAATGTAGAAACATGAAACACTGCAACTCCACTTAAAACGAAAAAATCTTTTATTCCAGACAGCAAAAAAGACAGGATAAGCGCTTTCATGTACTCAAATGTATGCTTCCTCAGATCTATTTCAAACAACATTCATTGAGTTTAAATGCACACTAGATCCATTAATTGAATCTAATCAAATCAAGTTAATTGAATAATTCCACAATTAAGTGGCCAACTTGCTAACCCAAAGAATATGAGTTCATTCTCCAGTCTTTCCTTAATATACATAGATAATGACCTATACTGTCATTCTTATAGAATATTTATGTTAAAATAACACAATAACCATTAGATGATACTCTAGAATATACAAAATAATATATCAATATATATGTATAATATAGTACACATTTAGATCAATAAAAAACATTTGTAAATATGTAAGTTGACAAGACAGCCAAATACCAAATATATAACACATACTATCTCCTAGACTTAAGAATGGATTTAAGAGAGATATATTGATTAATTCCAGGGGGTTGATGGGCTCTGAGCTTGAATATCCATTCAAGCTCTCTGTTCTCCAAAAAATTCATGTGATCCCCCCCCCCTCTTACTACAACTTACAATCTGTAGCACCCTAAACTTGAAAGTATGGTCACTATAAGTGATGATATGCTTAGCTAAAGCATTCAGTTCATTCTTGTGCTTCATGTCGTACACATGATTATATATCCTTTGCTTCAGCTTCCTTTTAGTTAATCCCACATAGAAAGCTGGACAAATCACATGTGGCTAAATATATGAGACTCTCAGTCTCACAAGAAGCATGAAACTTGGGTACAAAGGTGTAGTTCAGTGTTGGATGAGCAAATGTCTGTTAATCAGTGATATGTTTGCACATATTACAGCGCTTACAGGGATATGTTCCTTCTCTCTCTGTGTTCCTTGGTGTTAATCTATCATCTGACCTTGAATCAGAACAAAGAAGTCTCGAGGTTTTTATTGTTTCTGTAGGCAAAACTAGGAATATCGCCTACCAGTCCCTGGGTCTGATTATCCACAGTAAGTATTTTATTTTATTAAATTGTATTTCCGAAATCTGCACGATTGGTTTTGTTTGATTAATGATCCTAGCTAACGCTCTCTATGGTATTTGAACATGACTGGCATACCTCACTAACGTCTTGTACTCTTGAAATGTTAATCTACTATTCTGAAGTAAAAAGAGATCCTTTTGACATTTAATCAGTTCCTTCTCTGTTTGCTCATTAAAATCTCTAATCAGTTCTTGATCAAGTAATTTAATTTTTATTTCTAAAGTTTGAATATCTTTGTTTAATATCTTTTTATAATAAGATGCTTTTTGCAAAAGTGTCCCTCTTATTTGAGCTTTAACTGTTGCCCATTCAATATCTGGGGCAAATTGTTTCCCTAAACCAATCAATAAGTCTTTCAGGTACTTTGTAATTTCCAGTATTATATCCTCCTCATTCAATAGATTTGGATTAAGAGACCAATTATAACCTCTTTGTCTCAAAGTATCTTTTACCCCCTTAGTAAAACTCAACGAAATTTTAGAATGGTCTGATATATAACGGGCATGTACCATAACTGTAGGTTCTAGATTGATCAATACTCTTGATATGAGGAAGAAATCAATTCTGGACCACATTTTGTGACATGGGGAATAAAAGATAAAATTGCTTGTACTATTATCATTATTCAGATAGTGAAATGGATCATATAATTGAAAGTCGTCTTTAAGATTATTCAGTCCTAATACAGCATGCTTGTTAAATGCTCTTTGTGGACAAGATCTATCCAACTTTGGATTCTGGTAGGTATTCCAATCACCTCCAACAATTACATAATATTTATCAAATTGTGTTAAAATTGAATATAGTGATGCTATAAATTAGTTGTTGGTCATTACAGGGAGCATATATATTCAAAAGTAAAATAGGTTTATCAAATAAGGTAGATGAAAGAATAACCTAGCACCATCGTCCATTTTTTTCTGTATTAGAATCTAATATCTTTTCCTTGTATTGATCTTTAATAATTATGGCTACCCCAGCACTATTTGACTTGCCTTCAGATACTACTACTTCTCTAATCCATTTCTTTTTTTTAACATCACCCCATTGATCATTCATTAAATGCGTTTCTTGGAGTAGGATAAACCACGCCTTAGCCTGCAACAATACATATAACACCAGTTTTCTCCTCTTCAAGTTCTGGAGCCCTTTAACGTTCCATGAATCTACTTCCCACATTTCAAAGATTCACTGTAAGATGAAAGTTTTGGAGAGAGCATGGAAAAAACAATAAATTAAAACCATACATAATCTGGAAGCAATCCTTATATCCCATCCTCAACCAGTGCATACCCACTCTAACCCCGGACCAGGAGATGAATAGGTCCTGTATAATATAAAATGACAAAGGGTTTAAAAGAAACAACAGATATAAAAACACCACAATGTAAAATTTCACACATGTATCACAATTAAGACCTATAAAACCTAACAAACACTGCCATAAACTACATCTCTTTGGTTAATTACTATTTAAACAAATCAAATTAAAAATGTAACAGTAGTACATGTAAAAAGAATAAAGTAAAAAAAATAATGCATTTTCAGTAGGTTATAATAATGCACTTTCACTATAATAATGCACATTCAGTTGGATTAGCTATCTATACATAAACCACAGGCATTAAAAGAGGAGAAAGAGAAAAAAAATACATACTAATATATAACCCTATATTAAAGCAAATAGACAGCAAATTTATTAATAGCCTTTGTTATGCATTCACCTTATACTAGTTTCATAATAAAGCAAGCTTCTAACTAAATAAAATAATGAAAATAACACAAAACATTAAAAACTATGCTGACAGGTTAAACATTGCTAAATCCCTGCACCCTCTCTAAATAATATAACTACAAAATGTTGACTGAAAGTTAATAAATGAAGTTCCTAACAAGTTCCTATGTGCTTAAATTACTATAGAACAGTGTTATTTAATGTTAAATAAGCAAGAGAGTGTTTAAAACGGTTCTCTTCAGTTTTCCAAACCAGGAAGTCCTGTAAAAAGCTTGCGACAGGGTACCACTTTTGCAGACTGACTCCTGGAAGTGCCACAACGAAATCTGCACCCTCAACAGCATTTTAAGCACTTCTTGTCTTCCTCCTCATTTTAAACAGTTCGTAGAAGCCATAAAATGTCAGGAAACAAGTGCAGAAGATCAAGATAAGGAAAAGCAAACAGTTTTATTGCTCAGGAATAGGCCTAAGCTTCACAAATGCAAACAAAAGATTACCCAGTCCTCGAAGCACAGTAAACATAGCAGCATGCCAGTCCCAGCAAAAGTTCAATTCCAGTCTCTGATGCAGGTAAAGCCTTGAAAATTTTAAGAAACAGATTTCTTGCCTCATTTTTGGTGGAAACAGAATGTTTAGCCCCATCCACTGTGAATATAAGCGTATTAGGATATTTCATCTAAAACTTCATTTATCAATAAGAAATTTGCAGTAAGGCAACAGACTGTCTAGCCTGTCTGATCTATATAGATAAATCCTGTGTCAGATATTTTATTGTTTTTCCACATAATATAGCCTCCACCTTGTTTTGCAGTAATAAGTATTCTATTTACATCTTGATAATTAAGCAGTTTAACATACACAGGTCTAGGAAAATTAGATGCTTGTACCTGTCTCATAGCTCTGTGTGATCTTTCCATGATTTGTTTCACAGTATCAGAATCATTTAAAAGCACTGCAAATATTTGTAGTATGGATGGAATCAGTTCATTATACTGAATGGATTCAGGAATCCCTCTGACAATGATATTGTTTCTCCTGGATATTGCTTCTAGATCTGTAAGCTTACTTTGTATAGCCTGTATATCCACATCATGCAGATTAGTTTTTTTTTCCAGTAAAACTAATTTGTCCTCAGTATCAGAAATTTGAGCCTCCGTCTTATCCATTCTTTCCAGCAACTGAGTACATGAAATTCCAAATGATTGTATTTGACAAGTCAGTTCTTTTAAAGCTTCTTGTATAGGCAGAAGTGCAGTTTTGATATCCTCCATATTTAAAGCTTGATCAGCTTTAGTTTTAGTCCCTAGTTTCTGTTGTTCCTGCGCTTTAGTAATTTTTTGTCGTTTAGTACTCGCATCTTTTTCTGGTGATTGCAATTCCGATAATTTTGTTTTAGTCGTAGTTATATCCATGCTTTTGTCTTTTGACATCTTATTGGAACATAAAAAGTTGCAATATTAAAAGCACACGGTTCCTTTGTGTATTACTCTCTGCAGAGCTAGCTAATCTGTTGTAATCCAATGAAATATATTCCTTTTTTCCGGGTTTTCTTCTCAATCCAGGATAAATAAGTGTAGTTATAGTAAGTTTATCGAAGTTTTGATGTTAAACTTTGTAGTATCCACTCAGGGTTTTGATTTCCTCCGGTTAAATGGAGAGCTGCAGTTCAGCAGTGGTCACAGAACGGCAGCCATCTTTGAATCTCAAGTGCTTTTTAAGTTTATTTTTTTACCCAGTGATGGCTTTAACAGAAATGATTAAGGAAAGAAATTCAATGTTGCTGTTCAGCTTTAGTTTTCTTTCCGTCTTTTCAATATACTTTCTTGACCAGGACAGCACAGTAATAACCATTTCGGAAATAACTCCATTAAGCTGGTGCCCCCAGAAGCTAGAGCATTTCCCAACCTTTTAATCCAAAAGTGGCCTCAAACAAAAATCGTGAGTAAGAAAAAAGAATTTCAGTCTTATTTTTTTTTTCTTTCAATGAAGACAAGTTGTATCCAAGGCTTAAAATTCAAAGCTGGCAAAAATAGTAGCTCAAAATAAATTAACAAGTCAATTGTGAGGATACACAGATCATGTACAGGAATACTGCCCTGCCTCCCTAATCCTCCCAAAAAGACAGTCACTGCCTATGCAACCCTCTAGTGTTAGATTGGGATGAAAGCAGAGATTCAAATGGCCACAGTCATATCTTTCTAGTGACTTCTGAAATACATATACATAGCATGCCTACTTACTCTTCGATCCTAACCCCCAAAGGCAACCAGCTGTATATGTGCCTGATGTTTGATTGTGACGAAAGTGAAAATAAATGATTGCAATAATGTATTCTACTTTGCTGCTACCAGGCAGAATACTGCCCCTACAGGAGCTAAAGTAACTTTCTTTGTATACCTCTGAGGTCTGTTAGAAAAGTAAAGGAAATAACTACACAATCCCCAGCACTCACATAACCTACAGTAAATTTCTGTACACAAACATCTGTGCAGGGATGGTTTAGAATGTTTGTGGTGGAGGACACAGGCTATTATCAGTTTTATCCTAACAGGGTCATATTATAACTCCATTCAGGCTAAAGAGTGCAATCAGAAAATGAAAGCATTTTTTTCTTGTCATTTTTCCTCAACCAAAAACAGCTTTTTTGGGGTCCCCACAGTCAAGGATGACTAAGGGAGCCTCCTGTATCCATTTACACAGTTTAGGGAGTGGGAGCCACCAGATTCCTAGAAGATCTAAGTGTCTGAATGCTCTGATATATTTTTATGCCTTACTTTGGAAATATAATCACTTAGCTACATTTTGATTGATATGTGTGTGTTCTGACATTACTGGATAAGTGCATTGATAAAAATCTGTGATTTTTTTTTTACACACACACACACACACACACACACACACACACACACACACCAATGCTAATGTTGTACTTATTTAAGCAAGTACATTGTACAACACTAGTACTACTACTACACAAGATCAGTGACTGCGTTTAGCAGTCATCAAACAGCAACAGGGATAAGTCACTTACCTCCGTGAGGAGTAAATTAATATCTATCACTATCCCTGATTTCACAAATATTCCTGATTTTGTCTTCTAATTTTGCTCTGTCACAATAAATCCAGTCATCAGTATTCTACTTATTGTCTAAAAAATGCATGTTGATGCAAAATGTGTTATATTAACTTTTTAAATTAGAGTATATATAAAATGTGTTCCTCATTTTTAGACTTTATTATGCTATTATTTTTATCACTGAACAGAATTCTTCAGCAAAGATGTTGAGAGTTACAGTATCAGTTCTGCCAGTATGTATAAAAATCTTGAAAGAGAAACCATTTCTGAAGATTAGAAGCATCAGCTCTTCTTAAACTCCACAGTTTGCAATGAGATCGGTCACCCTGGGCTGCTGATCTCTGTAGTGCTTACTTTGCTTATGTTCATTACAGCTTTGTCCTAACAGGGTCATATTACGGTCCTGTTCAGGTTAAAGTGTAATTGAAACTTAATACATTTTGTCTCCTCATTTTTCCCCAACCAACAGCAGTTTTTGTGGGGCCCAGTCATTGATGATTAAGGGGCCCCCTCCAGCCACAGTTATTGCAGGTACCCTAAAAGTGGTTCTGTTAATTTTAGTGAAGAGGATGTCCACCATCAGGGCTTAACCTTGGCCGGGGCAATATGTCATTGGTAAAATATTTAATGAAATTGTAAAGCTTGTTACTTGACAAAATGCTGTTACTATAACTAAAGATGTTTGAATTTTGTAGGAGATAAATATGAGTTATTATTACTTACTGCTTTATTAAGTATACAAGATTGCTGTACTAGCTTTTGTTGGTTTGACAGACATGTTACAAAATATCAAGATAAGATAACTTGCTGTGGTTGAGGGGCCCCCATGATCAGGGGGCCCCCAGTGACCGCAGGGTTTGCTGGTGCCTAAAACTGGCTATGATGCCAACATATCTATCTTTTTACTAAAAATATTTGCAGCTGGTCACTTACTGAACTTTGTCCCTTCCTGTCCTTTTTCATCTATACTTGGTGAACTCCTGCACTTGGGAAGCCAAGTTGAGTTATGGGACAGGCCCTTATGACTGGTTTGTGCCATTCTTCAGGTTGCCCTTATGTAAAGCTTTACTGATCTCGGCAGTTTTATTCCCTTAACATGATTTAGTAAAACAGCCTCAGAAAAGACCCTGAACAGATGAGAAGTTTTTTTCTCAAAATGGTAAATATATTGTCCATCAAGCAGAAAATAGAAAAAGGAATGTGACCCTTCACTTCAGCTATGGCAACTGTATTGCACTTCATTTAGGAGGAAAGGAATATAGGATAGAAGCTCCTTTTTCCCCATTACACACACCAACACCTTAAGGTGTCATCTTTTGTAGCAGTAAAGTTTTTTTCCAGATTTCCAATGCCAATTATCAAATATATACATCTTGGATGATTCCTACAGTTCTGCTTATTTTCAAAATAAACTCCGCAATTCATTTTTGACTAATGTGCTAAAGCTATGAGATTATAATTATCAAACTAGTGAAGAACTTGCTTTTGAAGTGTCAGTGTCCCAGTTGGTGGGTGGCCAAAAACTGGGTTGAATGAATCTTTAGAATAGTAGAATGAATCTCAGTAAAATTGTAAAATGTAGCAGAAAAATCTCAAAAGTCTAAACTGTAGCAGAAAAATAATCTCAGACAATCTTCATTTCAGATCCTTTATTGAATTGAAGCATTAAGTGTACTAAGAACAAGATTACAGATTCCAACATTTATAGTAAAACTGGTCGGTGTTTAAGGCAAGCCATCAATCATATCAGGGTAGGTGTGAACGTTTGAGGCCCTTGTGATGTCATGGTGGGCTTGCCAGGGAGGTTGTGGGTGGGGTTAAAGAAATATGTATCATTTTGACTGGTTACATAAAATGTTAGCCAATCAGACCTTACCAAAAAACATCAAGATTATGGTATTAAATCTGCTAACCATTGATCATTATACATATGTGGTGCTTTCAGAAGTCTATCAAAAAAGCTTCAAACTCTAAAATTATAAAAAGGTAAAGTTTTATATTACCAGAGTGTGCCTGACAAAACATACATTATACTTGTTGAGCATGCAGTAAGAATATAGCTAAGTATTCAGCACAGGGGTAAAACCAAGTACTACCTTAAAGTGGTGTGAGAAAAATGAAATCAGTCAATTTTTTTTTTTTTTTTTTATCTCGTTTTCTGGGGTTGAAGACAAGGAGTGAGATATTCAGTGGTATTGAGTCTGGGGGCCTTTTTTGGTCATTAATCTGATCTATCATGAGTTTTTTTTTTTTCCTAGCAAGTCATTAAAGCTACCATTCAGAGGGATATTGGGGTCCTGTCTAAAATATGAAAACAATTTTTTGTCCCTTGTGGTTCCTAGTATGGCAAGCCAGAGGGTTAGTGCAGTTGTGGTAACTAAGATCATGGTAGTGTTTCTCTACTCTTATTTTCAGTTTAGGTTTTACCAGTGTGAAAAGCTTTACATTTTGAACATTGTGCTCTATAGACCATTCTGAGTTGTAATTGCCCCTGAAAAAAGAAGGGAAACATTTATAATTTTTGGGACAAAAAAAAAAAACTGTCCTTGCAGCTCATGTACTGGTAGTAGGAGAAAGGGGGTGTTGCCACAGAACATCCCTCCTTCAATTGTTGACACAGGTCCAGTTTTCTCAAAATAATCCTGAATGCTCCAACCTCTCTTTGGGGGTGAAGCTGGGTCTCTGGGAAAATTACTTAAGCTCCTATTGCTTGTGAATATAGGCCAGTTGTCAAGAATGACTTTATTGATCTCTTGACAGTCCAGGGAATAGTTGAGGACCATATTTAATTCCCATTTTCTGCCTGAGCTGATGAGACCCCTATGCCATAGGGGTCTCCTCCAATGGAAAAAGGCCTAAGGGTGGCGTCAATCAGTAGCCTGTAGCTGTATCCTCTGGCCAAGAAGTCCTTTCTAGCTCTCAGATGTTCCTGGTGAAGTTGTTGAACTCTTTAACACCTGTGCAATTCGGAGCCCCTGTGACATGACCACATTTCTTTTCAGTCTGTGTGGGTGCATGCTTTTAAAATGGAGTAGAGTATTTACTCTGTTAAATTTGTGAAAAAGGTCATTGGCAAGTCCTTTTATTAGTTGGGGATTTGTTAATGACCAAGTCCAAGAACTCCACTCTGCCTGGGCTGTGTTTTCCGGTGAAATGAAGAAAAGTTGTAGAAGTGCCAGTATGTTCCAAAAGCATTAAAGAGGTTTAGGCTTCCATTTTAGACGATAACAATAGCAAATAAAATGCAGATAACCCATGTACCAAAAATAAGGGGAGTTGTAGATGGCCTCAGTTTCCCATTTTCCTAGGGTGGTGTTAGCCAAACTTGGTGCCATGGCCACCCCATTACTATCCCTGTGGTTGGTCTGTAGATGGAATAATTGAATTTGAAGTAATTGTTGCTCAATAGGACTGAGTAGGTGGCTCAGTACTTCAGTCTCTCCTGTTAATGCCATGTGGTCTCTGTTATACGCCTTGACTGCATCAGTGCAATATTGGTGACGTAACACCATGTGTAGTTCCTCCATATCAATAATGAATACTATGGAACTACTGATGACAAGGATGTCCTTTATCTTATCTAAAAAGTCCAGAGTCTCCAGAATGAAAGACCGGTTGTTTTCAGCCAGAGGTTTGATGTAGTAATCCAGATATATGGAAATTGGATCTGTAATGGATCTGATGCTAGCCACCACTGGTCTGTATAGTGGATCCAAAAAATTCTTGTGAGGCTTGGGAAACCCAAAGAATCAAGGGAGCCTAGGATGTGTGACTGAGGAAATCCAAAAGTTTTTTGCTGATGAGCCCCTCTTTATACAGAGTGCTTGTTTTTGGTGGTGATATCCTCGTAGGCAGCTTTAACATGACCTAAGCCCATGGTACTGTAGAACCTGTTATCAAGTAGGTCCTTAATGTTATAGGAGAAGCTATTTTTGACAAATATCTCCTCCCTTGTGAACTTTCATTACCCTGTGCATGTGGTCAGTACTCAGGGCTTTAAGTGCTTCAAACTTGACTATGCTATCGTTCTAAATTATCCTCCTTTTCGGTGTTTTCTTAAACAGTTGGCTATGTCTGCTACACATTTTTCCTGAAAAGCTGAGATGACCAGGTTAGGAGGTGGGCAAAAGTCACTTTAATTTTTTCCAGGATACAGATTTTGTGGTGGTAACTATCTCTAGGTGTGCTCTGTTGAAATGGAGTTTCAGCTGTAATTATCTAGTAAATAACCTTGGGTCAATAATCATGTGTGCGATGTTAGCCCGTTATTGGGGACAAAGGAGAGACCTTTTTTTCCCCCAGGTCTTGTATTTGGGCTTCTATTAAATGTGTCCTGGAAGGATTCCAAATTTCAATTAGGTCATTTGGGTTTCTGTGTTGCATCTCACCTGTATGGTAGTGTTTCATTGTGGGTGCCATAGATGTTGTAATTAAAACAAATTCTGTAGAATGCTGGTCCTTGTATTTCAAGATACATTCCTTAACCATCCAAACAACCTAGTAAACCTATGAACCCAAGGGCCTTTTTAAGCCCAGACGTGCATTCCATATCTGACAAGTTGTCCTAGCATTCCATATCTGGCAAGTTGTCCTAGTATTCTATAAGCTTAAGCATAGGCTTGGGAGGAGAAACATTTACAAGCAGAGGTCTTGGAGATGAATCATTTACAGGCTACCTGTGTCCATTACAGACACAGGTCCCAAACCAGGAATGGGTTTCCTGTTCCTCCATCTAAATGTCTAAGTTTCACTTGCATTGAGTTGTAGAGGAACTCTGCTTTACGTGGAGGGGGGTAGTTCTGTGGGATGTATACCTCTGTCTAGCAGGTCCTGTTTATATCATAATCAAGGTTCAAGTCTTTAGAATGGGTAATTCTGGTGCTGTTACACTTCCTGCATATCTGAAATCAGAGTGGGGCCTGATGCCTTTAATGCCAGGCATAGATCTCCCCCTCAACAGCCTGTAGGAGACAGAATACAGTAATAGGGCTTTGAGGTGGTCTGAATAGGACGTGTTACTTATTCCCTGTATTGTTTTAGTGAGGAACATTTGTGGATGTTCATTTGGTAGATATGCCTGGTTGGGTACATACCAAAGGAGGCATTGTATTTGATTATTCTGAATACTGAATACAGTGAAACAATGCCTGTCCTTTTTGTTTCAGTTCTAGTTAGATTTCTGGCAAGCTTCTCCAAATAATTGATCATTTTTTCTTGATCAACACAAAAATAAAATATAGTAATGGCATCTTAGAAGATAACACAACCCACCTTTTTGAAGCTAATAACCTATCTAAAGCTAATCTGTTTTTCAGCCATTTCTTAGTCATACGAATATGCTAAGCAGTTATTAGCCAATTCAGTAAGCACATGCGATGATGCATTTAGTTTTACTCTGCTATGGTTTGATAAATACCATAATGATGAAAAAAAACTCTTTTCCTGGATGTAATGATCTTTAAACAATTAACCAGTAAGTGGAAACCAAAAATGTTGGATGGACAGGGGTAATAAAACAAACACACCACCACCCAGATCAGTTAGGGGTAAGCCAAGATAGGCACAATCTCAGCAAATGATTATCTAACATGCCCATGCCCTGTTCTCAGCTATACAATTTTAATGTTGAGTTCCTCTAGAAATTTTCATTTCAAGTGTGACGCTCGTGTGCTGGCCCAGTAATCAAGGAGTTTCTATCCTCAAAACTAGTACCAGTGAGGGGCATCCACATTGGGAGTATAACAAGTACACACAGTAAAGTACAATTTTCCTTAAGAGCACACCAAGATCAGTCAGTCTGGGGCTGGTTTCTTCCTTTCTCTCCAGATCCCCAATAAGACACGCCACTGGCACAGCTATAGGGTCCACATCTCAGCCTAGTGGTCAAGCTAAAATCTCCAGCACCCTCTGTCCAACCAGTGCTTCATGTCCCTGCCAAAGTAGCTGACACACACTTTAAGATTTGAGTCATATACAAACACACACTCCTGGGGAAGGCTAGCACAGGTTCTCCAGCTATGCCACCTTTCTGCCCAGACTATAAGGTAGTATAGACTGCCACCAACCACTACTATTGGCTACTATAAGCCCTTTCCCAAAGGGTGACTGAAAAAATTACATGGAGCTGCTTACTGTTTGGCGTGATGGATTTGAAGTGTTCTTAAGACACTCAGTCTTGCTGGCTGGATTCTGCTAAAATTCAAAGTCTGGTTATATTTGCATTCACAGTCTGTTGCATACAGAAACTTGCAGAATATACACTGATGAGAGACTATACTTTGCAGCATCAACTTTAGAGAGCAGTAACAAATAACTTTTTATAATAAACCAAACAGAACAACGTTGCAGCTTAAAGTACTGTTCCAACTTTACTTCTCATAGTACAGATGATGTGAGAGATATAACATTTACCTTAGGACAAATGAGTCCCTACCATACCTCTAACATAACTGGATTTATACAGCTCTTTATATACAGTTTTAGTCATGCATAAACATATACATTTCCTCTTGATATTCTATTTTGGAGAATTGCTCATCCTGTAGAAACAATACTAAGCTTCCTTGTTTAACAATGTCTTGTAAGAGACCATCTTTTCTGACAGTGTGACATCCTGTAACAGTGTCCTGTTGTCCATGCAGAAAAACATGTTTTTGAGGAAACACATTGTCCTGTATTCTATTTGGATCTTTGTATAAGAACATCTGTTCTTGTGCCAATGCTGATAAGCATGTCCTGTTTTCCATGCAGAAAAACATATTTTTGAGGAAACACATTGTAAGAGATCAGCTTTTCTGACAGTGTGAACATCCTGTATTTTATTTGGATCTTTGTATAAAAACATCTGTTCTTGTGCCATGTCCTGTTTTCCATGCAGAAAAACATAGTTTTGAGGAAACACATTGTCAGTGTTATTGTCCATTCTTTAAAAGCAGATTTTACATTTTTGCTCTTGCATACATCCTGTTTTTAAGTCTGTAAGGGAAAAATGTCCATTCAGCAGATTCCTTTTCCAAGCCATGGTAATTTAGTATGGATGCCGATTTACATATTACTAAACTCTATTTCTACATTTAAGCAAGCTTTATCTTATACCTTATTTATGTTGCATAATTGCAGCAAAGTTACTTTCAACCTTAGTATATTGTTGAGCACACTCTAACAATTCCGTCTATTTTATTTTAAACTAGAGAAATAAATTCAGCATTATTTGGTAATACTTTTTCATTATGACAATTAACAGTAACTTGACTAGCTTTTGCTAAGCAGACTTTAATACATGTAAATAATATGCAACCAAGCATTACAATAACAATAAAGTTAAAAATACAGTGATTTTTTTTTTCCTGTCCATCCTGTAAATAGATTACTAAACCATTCACTCCAGTCATCATTCCAGTTTTTTCTAGTATGTTGAGACACTTGTGCAATCACTTCTAAATGTGCGTTTACAGATTCTGTTTTGTCTGGAATAAATGTACAACATTGTTCTCCTATTAAAGCACATGTACCCCCTTGTGATGCTAATATGTAATCTAATGCCATTCGATTTTGCAAAACCATAGTTCGTATTGCTGTCATTTCGACAGTAATGTCAAGGACTGCATTGAAAATGGCATTTGCCAATACCTCAACTAGTTTAGATAGTTTTCTCAGTTCCCAGATGGCTTTTGCAGCCCCATACCAAGGAAAAATACCTGCTCCAGAGATTACATCTCCTAAATCCATATATTTTAATTTAATATAATCAAGATTTTGATATATACGTGATGTATCTAAGGTGTCTACTGGATTTTCTGGACTTTCAATTACAGGTAATATATCCCTTTTCTTTTTTGTATTTCTAATGTTTCCTTTTGGTAACTCTTTTACATGATGCATTGCTGGTACCACTAATCCTATATAACAGGTGCCATCCCATCCCTTTGGTAACCATTTATAAGCATATTTACCACAGATGTAATATAACCCATCTGATAGAGCAACACTGCTATTTACCAGACTGCCATTTACTTGCCCCATAGTAGGAGTTTTATCATGTACAACTGTAAAGTTTTTATCTGTTTTAATTCTCCAACATGTAATATTAGTTTTACAGTCATTTTTGTCATTTTGTGAAAAATGAAATACTGCTGTGTCACTTAATATTAACTGACCCTTAATTGGTATTAAAATAGGAAAACCATAAGAAAATACTCCACGTACTGGTATGTGGTTGTGAAAATTTATAATTTCAATTGTTTGAATACAATTGCTATTACCCACTGGAACAGTTCCATTTTGTTGAAAACATGTGATCCCCTGCACTATAGCAGATAACTGTACTCTTGCTTTACGTAATTGTACATTTATAACTTGATCTCCTGTTTCATTTATTAATACTCTCCAACTACTAAGAGAATTTAGTGGAATAGGTATTAGAGGCATTACCCCTGTTATTTTTGGTATTAAACTACATACCCAACAATTAGAAACATTCATGCTTTTTGCATACCAACATTGTCTTGCTAAAAAAGTGTTAAAAGATGGTGACCAGTCTTGTTCATTTTTCCACATTTCTTTACTCTGTCTCTTATGTAACTTTACAGTTTGATTAACAGGTTGTAAGTATAATTTAATACTAAGCAATACAATAATGGTTAGTATGATAGCTATTATCAATTTAAAAAAACTTCCTTTAAATAGAAATTCCATTGTTGAATCATTTTGCCTTTGGTCATCCGAAACTGGATTTCCAAAAGGATGCACTTTAAACCATGTCAATTTCATTAGGGTTTTCTTTGTTGGAAACATACAAAAGAATGCATTTAATCAGATTTACATTGTTCACTATTTTTTATCATTCTTATCTTTATGTACCAACATTGTTCTGTTTTTCTTTTTTCCTTTGATTTTGTACACTAATGGTCCAATTTGTTCCACTACTTCAAAAGGGCCTTGCCAATTGCTAGCCCATGGTCCTTCCATTTGGAATGTTTTTACCAATACTTTGGTTCCACAGGGAAGGTTTTCTTCAGCTGGTATTATTGGCACCTTTTTCCATAGATGGAACGCTTGCTCCCTTGCATTATAGTCACATATACTAGTACGTTGTTTTAGCCATTCCTGATGTTTGCTAATTTCTAGCATGGGCCTACCATTAGGTAAATCTGGATCAAATGGTAATTGTATGGGCATTTTGCGGCCTGTCATTTCATATGGGGAAATACCTGTTTTGCTGTTTGGTGTTGCTCGAATACCCATTAAAATACCAGGCAGATGTACCCATGTATTGCCCTTTTCCAAGCATGCCTTTTTTAGACGTTCTTTTAACGTCAGATTCATACGTTCTACAATGCCATTAGATTGTGGATGGTATGGTACATGAAACCTTTGCTGTATGCCTAACAAATTACACATTTGTTTAATGAGATCACTAACAAACTGTGGGCCATTGTCTGACTCTATGACCAGTGGCCATCCCCAATAACAGAAAATATTTTTCCATAAGGCTTCTGCTGTTGCCTTTGCTGCCAAGGTTTTGGCAGGAATTGCTTCTACCCATTTTGAAAAGACGTCCACTACTAGTAGATATCTGTAACCTCCCTTTGTTGTTGGTAATGGACCTGCATAATCTATTTGAACTGCATACCATGGCCCATCCGCTGGCTGTACTCTATGTAACTGAGGCCTTTTGCTTTTAGCATTTACCTGCAGACAGATTAAACATTGTTCTATAATCAGTTTGCAGACCTTTCTTAAATTTGGGTTCGAATACTTTTCTTTTACAACTGCCCATAACTTATCAGTTCCTATATGGCCCAGTATTTGGTGATTTTTAACTTGACCAACTGGCGTGCCAACTGAAATGGTACATATGGCAACTGTAACCCTTTGGAGGTCGTGTATGCATAGTACTCCTTTGGTGGTATACCTGCCAATCTGCACTGATCGGTTTCTTTTAAGCCCTGTTGTTTTTGTATATTTACAAGGTCTTTCTCTATTGACACTCTAGCTCTTTTAAGACACTAACTTCTACATTGGCATACTCTTATTCTGTAAGTTCTTTTCCATTTTGTGCTGCTTGTTTGGCCAAGGTATCAGCTAACACATTTAGTCTGTAAGTTTCACTGGTTGGCTTTTGATGTGCTTTTACTTTTAAGATGCTATACTGTCCAAGTTGTTTTGACATAGTTATAACTTTATATACGTCTTTTAATACTTCAGCATGCCGTAATGGTTTACCTACACTATCCACAAATCCTCGTCTTACCCAGGTTTCCATATGTAGTCTTAAAGAATTTACTACATAAGCACTATCTGAAAAAATGTTAATAGGATTGTAATACTTTAGCACATACAATACTGCCTCCAGTTCAGCTCTTTGAGCTGACATATGCCCTGGTAACTTGATTAGTTCAGGAGAACCCAGTTGTGGATTCTCTGGAACTATGGCAAATCCTGTCCAGTATCTGCCTTGGTCCCAATATTGTGCTCCATCCACAAAGATGGATGGCTTAGTGATCAAAATCAGATGCTAAAAATTGCACCTCAGGTGACATTATCTTTTCTAAACAGTTATGCTGTTTTCCTTCATATCCCATATGGTTTGACAAATGGTATTTATCCCCTGTCTGTATAGTAACAGTTTTCATTCCAAAAAGTGCCATCCATTTTGCAAAGACTGCCTGACTAATACCATCTGTAATTTTATTCATTTCAAAACTGTCTATCAAAGCTTTTACAGCTTGATGTGGTGTTTGTACTAGAATGCTGGAAAATACGGTCAAATATTCAGTTTGTTTAATACCCCAGTAAATGGCTAATAACTGCTGTATACATGGATGGTAGCCCAATTTCACTGGAGTCATCTTTCTGCTAAAGCAAGTGACTGGGCCTAATGTTTTTTTCCATTCTGTTGTCACTACCATGTGGCCATTCCTGTAGTAGTACCACAGACAGTCCCCGGGATTCATGAAGCTCGGCACAAGGCCGGTGTAAGGCTTGCGCCGGCGGTGCAGTGAATAGTCGGCGTAGCAGTACCATATGCATAGTAATGAGTGCGCGCCGCAACCACAGACACGTGCGTAGGGCACGTGAGCGAGCCCAAGTAGGATGCGTCCGGAGGCGTGGCCAAGCCAGCAGGCGATGAGCAACCTAAAGTGCTGACTTCCACAGGCCGCCCGTAATAGTAACCGCACCAGCCAGGGCCCGTGGAGAATGAAACGTACGCAGAGTATGCAACATAAGTACCCGTCCCAACAAAACGGAGAACCAAACATCAACCCACGAAGCCCTAAGTGTACCCGTCCAAGGAACAAAGGATACGTGTAATACCGTGTCCGTCCCGCAATGCACTGTCAGTGGGCATACCCAGTGAAGGTGTACCGCAGCATGTCAGCGCGCCGCACCGACATAGAAGTAGCGACATGGGCATGGTCACCAGCAGTAGTGAGAGTACACAGCCGGGTAGCCGTGTCGATATAACGACAAGAAGGAAACAAGATACCCTAAACACAGGCAAACATGTGCATAGCAACATGTACCACACCCAGCAACGTGCTCGGTGAATACACAGGACGGCGTATGTCTAAGCGTAATATCCAGAAGCAGAACTCATGCATGCAAATGTAATACACAATAGCCCCATCATAGCATGTATCCCGCACCCATGTACGACCGTGCATCCAACCCAGCTAGCAGCATTGCGCAGCTACACACCTACACACAATGGGCATACCTGAAATGTGGTAAGAAGTATTGTCCTAGGCAGTGCCACGCGGGCAAATATGTACCCCACATGTTAACAACCCACCTCAGGTACAGATATGCAAATGGCTGCATGTGAATGTGTCGGCAGAATGTGTACATCCCGCATGTGGTATGGACCCGTCCAAACCCCATAGGTGTGCACACGCCACGGTGCACAACTGTACACATCTGGACAAGGCGGTATGTTCAACCACCGTACCGATGATTAGCTATGCAGACATGTCAAACACAACACATATAGCGGAACATCTGCCTACCAAACAGGACGCCCTAACAGGGTGCTACAGGCACAGAAGGGGAAGGTGGGACATCACATGTTGAGAGTAGCGTTGCCGGACGGCCAAACACCCACGGCCAACGCAAAGGACGGAATAACATGCATATGCCCGGATGGATGTTGTTAGAAAAATATATATCTAAACATATATGAAGTGCTAGTTTAGAAGCAAATAGTATATAATGCATTTTATTCTATTTTACAATATGGCAGTAGAAATGATCTTGCATGTAATTGCCTGAAGCTTAGCTGCAGTGTGATTGAACTCTGACCCTGGCAGTAACCAGTTCAGCAGGCTTATGTCTTTCAGCATTAATTATCTGCTGGGTTAGAGAAAAATATATGTATGTACATGTATATCTTTCTTCCTTCCACTGAGGAGGATGGCCTTGTGAGCTCTATCGAAGATAGAGTACAGCTGCTTACCAGAGAGACAAAGGAAGGTATTAAGAAATGAACTGACTATTGTATTCGAACAGGCCTGGAACCTTGAAAGAGCAACATTTACAGAAGGACACTGTAATTGACCAGGTGCCTTGCAAGGCTGTGTTATTCTCATGGGAAAACATTTAAAAAGCATTACCTCAGCACCTTCGTATGAATAGAATACTGTGGACTATAGTGATGGAAATGCCTTGTGACTGACCACGTCAGTAAGGTGGGCAAAAGCTGATTGTAAACACTATATAAACAAAGTTAATTCCTGTATAGAGTCAGACAAAACTCTATACTTGTACTGTATAGTTTTTTGCCTCCTGGTGTACACTAGTAAAACGTTTTGAACTTGAGCTTCCTGTGTTATTGACTGTCATTTTGAAAAGCCTAATGATTTTTACAGTCTGATTTTAACAACTTATTTGACATTGTGGTCCTTCTTAGCCAGAATTCCCTTGGTAAGCTACAGGTCAGAGTGCATGGGTGGTAATAAATCTGCTCAGGAGAAGTTGCCAAAATGGTTCTTCTTGAGTGAAAAGACCTCCAACTGAATTGTGTGTAAAGAGGCTGTCCACTTTCTGATCTGTGGTTGAAAAGCGGAAAACTGGATCCCAAGAAGAAAACGTGCAGTCATAAACGAGAGGCTCAGGTAAGGAGAGTTTCCCTCTTTGTCTTTGTTTTAGATCAGGGACCAGGTTACAGTGTGTTGTTAAGATTTGTGATAGCAGGTCGAGAACGATTTGAAGTACTGTATATTTGGTCATAGATCAGGGGAAAACAGAGCAGAGTAAACAGTCATTCTAGACACTACTGTGGATACAGGGAAGGAGATACCACGTGGTACGAGAGAAGGGTTACGTAACAGTCTTTTTGAAGACATGGGAAATCAGTGCACTAAGAGATCGCGAGATCCGCCCTTGACGGATGATGCGAAGTATATGCAATTGCAGAGAGCAGATAATGTGAGATACTTTGCAAAATGGGTTAATAAATATGACTTTGATGGTATATTAAACAAAATTTCATTAGTGAAACTTTTGAAACGGTTAAAATCTGACGCAGATGGTCAGGCGAAAAAACAGCGACAGTTGGGTATTCCTCAAGCACATAGGTGGATTGAGGAAGTGAACCGAAGGGAACAGAAGACTAAAAATGTGAAAGCATTATTCTTAGACAAAGAAGATAATAATACAGTAGTAGCAATGGCCCCTCCCCCTCCACCCCCTCCGATACCTTATCCAGGATATGAAGCGGGAGGGCAGGCTGGTCCCCCCCACGTTATCCTGTGGCAACAGAGGTATTACAACAACCATTTGTAAGAGAACCTATTGAAACTAGATCCCGAACACGTAAAACACCTAGGGACACTCAACTAAGAAGAGATTCACTAGAAGAGAGTGAGGAAATCTGTCAATTAATTGAAGTACCGAACCCTCAGGCAGGACAGGAAGGCCAGGACCCAACTCTCTTAGTGTATAGACCGTGGACACTGGAAGATATCCGGAAAGCTACAGAGGGAATTCCCCATCCAAAAATTAATCCTGAAAAGTTTATACAAGATTTACAAGGTATGCGATTGAGTTACCACTTAAATGGGGAAGAAGTAGAGAAGGTGATTAGACAAATTATAGGTCCAGACTGGCACATGGTTTGTGGCGTCTGGAATGCTCGTGACGTGCAACTTAAACCACTCCTACATAGTGACGCAGAATTAGACACTAGGTTGAAGGGTCATTACTGAAAAATGGAAACCTAGAGCAGATTGGACCTGTATTAATCAGTGCATATACAACAAGATAATGAAACTGTAGATGGATACTATGGTAGATTATTAGAATGTTTCAATAACCATAGTGGTATGCCTATTCCTGAAAATCAGAAAAATGATAGTTCATATGAACAACAGTTGAAAAATGCATTTTTGAAAGGTTGCATTGCCCCTATCAGTAGCTTTATTACAAAGCATATGATAGATCACCGAACGAGTAGGCTACAAGCCTTACTGGAGTATGCTAGGCATGCTGAAAGACATTTTAACAGTAAGAAGAAAAAGAAGACGCAGGTCTTCACAGCTGAAGACAGAGCAGAAGTCTTTGTAGTACAGTCAGGTAAAAAGGGTAAGAGAAACACTCAGGGCAATAAACGCTCTGACAGAGACTCAGAGGTGTTTCAGGAAAGAAAGAGAAAAGGTGAGTGCTTTAAGTGCGGGAAGAGGGGACATTTATCAAGGGATTGCAGGTTGAATAAAAAAACGTCTACGGAAGTGAAGGATAGAAGTGATGAGGATTGACTATGACAGTCACAACGTTCAACAGTCATCAGGAGAGACTAATGGGCAGGGAGAAAATGTAAACGCAGTAGAAGGAATAAAGGAAGTGCAAACAGATGTAGAAAATGAGGAAAACGAAGTTTTAGATTTAGCCTTGTTGAGCATGGAACTCTATTTGGCGGACACAAAACCGGAAGTTACACTTCTGCTGGAGGGGAAGGAAGTGAGATTTTTGTGTGATTCAGGAGCATCACGAACTTTGATACACCCTTCAAAGTTACCGGAACACTCTGAATCACCTGACTACATATTAGTGAAAGCAGCAAACGGGCAGCTATACAGGGAACCACTTTCCCATGATATAGCAATAACTGACCCTGTTTCAGGTATGACCCAGAGAAGTAAAATAGTACTTTCTGCAAAATGTCCAGTAAATTTACTGGGGAGAGACCTTATGCAGCTCTTTGGCATAGCAGTAGTTGCTACCATGAAGGGTATGGAGGCACAAAGGCAAATGGATACTTTTGTGGTGCGATCGGAGGGTGAAACCTATTATTGGTACAGCCAGGACCTAGTCACGACTGGTCCAGGGGCAGTAACCGAGGAACTGATGAACGTAGCCATCAGTAAGGTACCCTCCCTTCACATTGATCAGCAGCATTTGTTACATTGTACTCTGTACTATTGTAGCACACCAGGGCCTGATAAGGAATATGAGCAAAAATTGTTCAGAAATCCTGCCAATAGACTAAAGTTATGAACCTTGTACTGGGATACTGAGGGTAATAGTGTGGTGAGTTGTTCATTACCTCAGGAATTCATGGGATTATATAAGTCCAACAGGCTACCGCATGTCAGTGTAACCAAACATAAAAATGTCAGATGGGTGGACCTGGGTGAAAAAGTGACAAGATGGGAAAGGCAAACCGACTTAGAATTGTCAGAACAGGGAATACAGAAGCAAAAATTAAATTGGCTAACGCAAGCACGTCCAGCTGTACACTTACAGCAGAGTGAGGACAGCTGATTGGTGTTCTTGTTAAAAGAAGAAGAGAGAGCCTTGTGTGACATACCAAGCACTCTTTGGTCAACAGGGAAATCAGATGTAGGGCTTATTCGGACAGCAGGTCCAGTAACCATTACACCGAAGTCAGCATTTAGACCGCAAAAGAAACAATACCCTTTGAGGAAGGATGCAGAGCAGGGAATCAAGCCTATCATAGCGGCACTACTCAAGAAAGGGATACTGGTAGAATCTTTAGATTCACCATGCAATACCCCTCTATTTCCTGTTAGAAAAGCAAACGGGGAATGGCGGATGGTACAGGATTTACAAGCTGTAAATGATGCAATAATACCTAGGGCACCTACGGTGCCAGACCCACACAATTTATTGAATGATTTGAAGCCGCAACAGAAGTATTTTACCGTGGTAGATATAAGCAATGCTTCCTTTTCAATACCTATACATCCAGATAGTCAGTATTGGTTTGCTTTTACATTTCAGGGTAACAGATACACCTATACTCGGCTACCGAGGGATACTGTGAAAGTCCAACAATATTTGCACAGGAGATGGCTAGCAACCTGGCGGGTTTACTCCACCGGGGCAGTCAAGTTCTACTTTATGTGGATGACGTCCTGCTTAAGGCCCCTACCCAGCAGCAATGTAGGGAAGATACAATAGCATTATTGAAATTTTTAGCAGAACAGGGACATAAAGTAAACAAGCATAAATTGCAACTTTGGAGAACACAGGTCAAGTACCTGGGATATGTGGTATCCAAGGAGGGTAGAACATTAGATGAAGATAGGAAGGCAGCAATTTTACAAGCACCCAAGCCAACTACCAAGAAGGAAATGATGTCCTTCCTGGGGACGACTAACTTTTGTCGAAGCTGGATACCAAACTATGCTTTGGAATCGGCTCCATTGGCTGCTTTAATATTTAATACACCTATGGCAGCACAAGATATACTACATTGGACTCCAGTAGCAGAAACAGCTTTCTGCAGACTAAAATGATTGATAGCTTCATCATCAGTTTTAGGGCTCCCAAATTATCATAAGAGATTTTTTCAGACTGTAGATTGTAAGCAGGGATATATGACATCAGTCTTGACGCAACAGCATGGAAGTAAGCAACGCCCCATAGCTTACTACTCATCGCAGTTGGACCCAGTGGCACAGTCATTGCCACATTGTGTACAGGCAGTTGTTACAGCTGCTATGGCAGTACAGGCTTTGGCATCAATGGTATTATTCCACCCTCTCACTTTGAGAGTGCCTCATGCAGTTGCGATAATTTAGCTGCAAGAGAAAATAGCATTCCTGTCCCCTGCTAGACATCTTTCTTGTATGACCATACTCCTGAGTCAACCTCATATGGTGATTGAACGTTGTACAACATTAAATCCATCAACGTTACTTCCGACTCCTGTGGATGGCACACCACACAGTTGCCTATAGGAAATGGAGCAAATAACTTTACCCAGACAGGATCTTACTGATATACCCTTAGATGATGCAGAGGTGACATTTTATGTGGACGGATCATGTAGAAAGGGTCCTACAGGAAAGAATCTAGTAGGTTATGCAGTAGTTACTGATATTGAGATTGTAGAAGCCCAACCCCTGCAGCATAACTTGTCTGCTCAAGCAGCAGAATTGATAGCTTTAACACGTGCTTGCACTCTAGCGAAAAACAGATGTGTGAACATATATACTGATAGTCAGTATGCTTTCTCTACAGTGCATGTTTTTGCGCAGCAGTGGAAGAATAGGGGAATGATAACATCCACTGGTAAACCGATTAATCATGCGCAATTAATCTTGAATTTATTAGATTCCATTCAGTTACCTACTAAAGTAGCTATTTGTAAATGTGCAGCTCATACAAAGCAACAGGATAAGATTTCGAAAGGTAATGCACGAGCTGATGCAGCTGCAAAACAAGCAGCCTCACACTCAAACTTTCTTTTTGAATGTGGAATTACAACCCTCTGAGATTTTAGATTTAGAAATGTTAAAAACAATGCAAACATTAACTACAAAAGCAGAAAAACAGAAGTGGGTAAGACGAGGAGCAATCCTTGAAGACGGACTGTACATCTCCAAAGAGAAAAAGCCAATATTACCGTCTAATTTATTTAGATATGCGGCTTTGTTGAGCTATGGGCAGAGCCATGTCTCAACAGGGGGGATGGTACAGTTAGTCAACAGAATATTCCAAACATACGGATTTACGAACTACACACAAACATTTTGTGCAGCGTGTCATATTTGCAGTAAACATCATGCACAGGGAGCATTCCAACCGAAGCGAGGGAGTTTCCCTACACCACCATATCCGTTCCATACTATTTGTATGGATTTTATAGAGCTGAGTAAATGTGAAGGAAAGAAATACTGTTTAGTGATTATAGATATGTTTTCAAAATGGGTAGAAGCTTTTCCAACCAGGAATCCGGATGCAGCAACAGTGGCAAAGGCCCTAGTAAAAGAAATAATTCCTAGATTTGGCATACCGGAAAGAATCTATAGTGACAATGGAACACATTTTGTCAACCAGACAATCCAGCAACCTGGGAGATTCCTTGGGATTTCCTTGAAGAATCATTGCGCTTACCACCCACAGTCAGCAGGACTGGTGGAGAGGTACAATGGGATTTTGAAAAATAAGTTGATGAAGTTGATGAGTGAGACTCAGAAGAATTGGATTTGCTGTCTACCTCTAGCATTGCTGAGCATGAGAACAGTTCCAAATGTAAAGGGTTTGACCCCCTTTGAAGTAGTATTTGGAAGGGCATATTATGTGCCACAGTGGAAAGCTCTCATGCCTGCAGAGCTGGAGGTCGATGGCTCATTAACCAGTTATATGAAAAGATTGTAACCAATAAGACTGTTTTGCAGTTAAACTCTTTTTCAGATAAAGAACAAACAAAGCCGGACGCAGTGCTGACTCCAGGATCCTGGGTGTGGTTGAAAGTTATAAAAAAAAAATAACTGGACGAGTCCAAAGTGGGAAGGTCCGTACCAGGTACTGTTGGCAACGCCTACTGCAGTAAAGGTTGCGGAGAGGTCGTCCTGGGTTCACCTGACCCATTGCAAACCGGTAAAGAATTTTTAGTTTGATAAACATTTTGTAGCCGATATACCACAGAGACAGAATGATCAGGGGCAGAGTGTAACAAAATACAAAGCAACCCCAAAGACATTGGTTTACTGTCCTACTGATCATACACCTATTAACCATGTTTGTGGTGACTTTTCTTTTGCTGGCATTTTTCCTGCATATAACTACACAGATATAAATAATGAAACGTGATGAACTGGCCACAGATTGGCATCCAAACTTTAACACATACCTAGCCATGAAGCGTGTGTATGTAGAGACTATGAACATTTCAAATTGCTGGGTTTGTACTGCCATACCTACAGCATATGGAGGACTTTTGATGTCTGCTGTCCCCTTGGGGATAAATGAGACTTGGGAAAATCTACTTTTTGATACAGGTTCTGTGAGATCACAGGACAAAGTGGCACTGTACTTACCTGTTACACAAAAAGGAATTGTTTGTTTTATAAAATGATACACTCCAAGTTGGTTGGAGTAATTGTAACATAACTGTGTCTTACAAATGTTATATAAAAGCCAAAGATCAGAGTACTAGTTGTAGCATGAATTATGATTCGTATTTAAGCTTAATGAGAACAACGTTGAAAGATGTGCAGAAAAATCCTGAATTGTATAAACAGTTGTCTGTTATAGACAGGAAAATGTTTCATTCAGAGTTAACCCGCATCAGTACTAAAGTAGAAAATTGTTATTTTGTTTGTGGGAAAAAAGCATATAAATGGTTACCTGAGAATTGGCCCGGCAGTTGTTTTTTGGGTTATCTGGTGCCAGCCATAAGACATACTGCAGAATTGCCTCTGGGTAAGATACGAAATGTAAGAGATATAGCTCGAAGAACTGGGAACTCAGTCGAGAAACCTACTAATCCAGTGGGTAAAATCGAAGCTGGTTGGAAAGATCATTCATCCGTAAGAGATGAAGAAAAATTGACTCATATGGACTTGAGTGACAGTGTTATATCCTGGGCTGGAATAATCCCAGCCTATGGAGCAGTCAAATCAATGTGGGAACTGAGGAAGTTGTCAAAACCTCTCGAAGTAATGAGCAATGCGACTTTTTCCGCTCACGAACTTGTGACTGATGAACTGAATGCAATGAGAACTGTTGTGCTACAAAATCGAATGGCTCTTGACTTCACCCTGGCGAGAGGTACGCGCGCTTATCAAAGAAGAATGCTGTACATACCAGATAATAAGCACGAGATCAACGACCACCTAGAGGTAATACAGCAGGTATCAGCCATGGCGGAACCAGGCCCAAACCCACTGACTAACTTTTTCCAGAATCTATTTGGTGGATGGGGTTCAATCCTAATGAATATCTTGATTGCCATTTGTGTTGTTTTGCTCATATTGGGAGCATGTGTATGTTGTGGGATACCTTGTATGAAAAGATTAGTTAGGGACTTTGTTGACGTATCTGTAACCGAGACTATGTATCAAGACCTGGAGTTGAATCTGTTAATACCAAATGAAATTCTTTCTGAAATGTAAAACAAATGACTTGCCTAGTTAAAAGTTCCAGAGAGGAAGAGGCTAGGGAATGAAATAATGTTGTTTATGTTTCTGAATAGAATAAAAAGCATTAAAAGGAGGGAGAATGTTAAAATATATATCTAAACATATATGAAGTGCTAGTTTAGAAGCAAATAGTATATAATGCATTTTATTCTATTTTACAATATGGCAGTAGAAATGATCTTGCATGTAATTGCCTGAAGCTTAGCTGCAGTGTGATTGAACTCTGACCCTGGCAGTAACTAGTTCTGCAGGCTTATGTCTTTCAGCATTAATTATCTGCTGGGTTAGAGAAAAATAAATGTATGTACATGTATATCTTTCTTCCTTCCACTGAGGAGGATGACCTTGTGAGCTCTATCGAAGATAGAGTACAGCTGCTTACCAGAGAGACAAAGGAACGTATTAAGAAATGAACTGACTATTGTATTCGAACAGGCCTGGAACCTTGAAAGAGCAACATTTACAGAAGGACATTGTAATTGACCAGGTGCCTTGCAAGGCTGTGTTATTCTCATGGGAAAACTTTTAAAAAGCATTACCTCAGCACCTTCTTATGAATAGAATATTGTGGACTATAGTGATGTAATGCCCTGTGACTGACCACGGCAGTAAGGTGGGCAAAAGCTGATTGTAAACACTATATAAACAAAGTTGCTTCCTGTATAGAGTCAGACAAAACTCTATACTTGTACTGTATAGTTTTGCCTCCTGGTGTACACTAGTAAAACGTTTTGAACTTGAGCTTCCTGTGCTATTGACTGTCATTTTGAAAAGCCTAATGATTTTTACAGTCTGATTTTAACAACTTATTTGACAGATGTGTATGTCATAGCATGGGAATAGGCCAAGCCAACCACCATAATAGCCATGTGTACCACATACAAACAGCCAGTAACACGCAGTAGTAATGCATGAAGGCATACACGACTGTGGGAATAGCACAGGACATATGGCACGTGCCAAGTGTAGATGCATGACACAAAAGTCCAGGATGGGGCCCCCTGCAAAAATGGAACATGTGCCAACCCCACCTCCCACAGATGTACCGGCAGTGAAAACACATGCCAAACACACACCAACACTACCGTCTATCCCACGACTGCAACGGAGGCTGGTCAAAGACCACCTTGACGCGCGCACAAACAGGGACACGTGTAACCGTTGCCTTAACACCCCCCCCCGTAGGCCAAAGAATAATAGAATGGACATATGCATGTAATGCTGTGAAGGATGTGTGGTAGTCCTCAGTATCACAGAGGTAGGGACACGGATACACTGTAATCAACCGTGACGTATGTGCACTGTAGACAGCATACCTGCAGGTAATACAGAGGTCAATCACGTGCCACAGAAATATACACATGAGAAAGAGGATAGGGGATAGACAAGTGTGAATGGGACAAACTATGAACATAGCCTACTCTGTACCTATGGACCTATGAACCTATCTACCCAAGGGCAGCCATAACCCTAGGCCATAGCAAGGTTTCTTTTGCCAACCCTCCGGTCCGGAGATAAAATGCCTATTATATTGCTGTATCTCTGTCAAGCAGTGACAATGATGTAATCCCTGGGGTATATCTGCAATCCCCCATCCAACGGACAAGATCCCCCTCGAACAAGGCTAGCAAGGTTTTCTGCCCCACATGTACTGTGATGTAGATCCACAGCATAGTGAGTGTCTGGGTGACGTATGTGTCACTCCAACACATCCTATTAATGACCATGTCAAGGTTCACGTCACCTGCCCTTGTGAGGTATGTGACTGAATGGAGCAGGAGTCCTAACAGTGGGGGGCAGCATAACACAAATCCCTGACACCCTGCATCTGTCTGACGATTAACCTATGGGGCCTTCCCAGCTGCTGTAGGTGTCGGGTCAGATACCCTCCGAATGGTGCAATGTACTCAATCATAGGTGTAACATGTAATGAGTACAAGGAGACGATGACCTACCCTGATCTAGATGTGAATCCCTGCACGATCATGTGGGCAATGTAGAAGTTCTACCGAACCACAATAGCAACGTGTGTGTCGAACGAATGGTGACCAACAACCTGGGTCACCAGATCCCTGGTAATTACCCCCGTGCTCAGTGGACTGCCACCCATATGCTGGACAGGGGTGACCCTGTTCTTCACGACGGGTATGACTATGCATTACCTGGCATTTAGCTGTAGGCCATGTCCCTGACAGCAGATATCCATATCTGGGAGGCCCCTTTGAAGGATATCTGTGTCAGATGTCCGTCCCACTATGGCACCCGGTTCGCAGTCATCTACAAACAATGTCAGCCATAACACCCCTGTGTGTGCTTGTACTGTGGAAATGTAGATGTAGAAAAAGAGTGGACCCAGGGCAGAGCCCCGTGGGACACCGCCTGTGACAGGCAGTAAGTCCGACATGCTGCCAGCAACTATGACCGCGTGGGTCGTGTCACCTAGCCAGTTTGCAACCCATCCTGCGATGTACGTGTTCACATCCAAGCCGATGGGTTTATCAATGATACCCGAGGGGGGTATTGTGTTGAAGGCCTTTTGCCAGGTCGAGGTAGGCTGTATGGACTGCAAGACCCCCATCAATGGCCTCGGTGACTGTCCCTAAAATGTCAACCAGGATTTAAACGCATGAACCGCCCCTGACAAAGCCAAACTTGGTTGGATGCAAAGTATGCAGGTCCCCTATGTCGTCATCTACGGGCCACAGTATGATCCCTCCCCATGTCTTTGCAGATAAGTCTTCTCATGGTAATGGGACAGTAACAACCAGGGTCAGTGGAGGCACTGGCCCTGTGAAGTGGGACTACAGTCGCCATGCGACACAACTTTGGTACGTTACCCGAGGTGAGGCTAAGAATAAACAGCTGTCCAAACTGTGGGTCTAATTCCTCAATGAGATCACGGAGTACACAGTCGGGACACCAGCTGGTCCCATGGATGCTGTGTTCACTACTCTGGAGAGAGCATGTCCCACCCGTGCGTTACAGAACATTCGGGGACCACAAACCGCTGGTACAGACATCTCTCCATGTGGGGGGGAGGGGGTGGAGATGTCTTCACTGAACCTGCCAGCCCGTATGTTGGCAATGTGTGTATGTTCAGTAAACTCCACATCATTGTGAACCCAGTCAGAGCAGATGTGAGTTACCTCCCAGGTGTCCAGCATAGCAAATGAAGGCTGTATGATTGTCTGCCGAGTCCTTGGAGATATATCTGTGGAACCTGCCCCGGACTATGTCATGACAGCCTGTAGCTCTTCACATATAATGAGCAAGGGTGTCATACCTCACAAGGTGTCTGCTCTGCCTTGTAGTAGCAACCTCCTCTCGTTGTACAGCTTGTGTATGGCTGGGGTACACCACACTGGATGCTTGGCATTGGTACAATGAACCACAGTTGGGTAAGGGAATGCCTGATCCATGCAGTCCTGTAGATACCGGTAGAAGGCATATGTAAGTGATGCAGTGGCTTGAGTACTGTTGACCACTGGCTCAGGGTCCTTAAAGGAGACCACAGTAGTGTTCAGAATTGTGAATTCTGCTTTGAGAAAGCCATGTGTATGGTAACCGGCAACACCCACAGCAACGTATGTCAATAGCAGAAGCCATTGTCCAAATAACATAGATTAATGTCGGTATTACAATATGTATTATTATACATGTATTGACACGTGTCTGCTAATTACACTTGCAAATGGCCGGTAAGACCGGGCCAAAGTGCTCGTGATTTACCTGGTATGGTGGTGTCATTCCGACAATAAAGTGGCGATACTTCCCTACTGGGACCTCTGGGGATTAATTAAAGTGTTGTTAACCTGCATCATTGGATGTACACCATTTGGTTCCGGTTTTGGAAAACATGGTTTCCGTAGCACTACACACTATGGGTAGTCAAGCAGACATCCGCGATTGGTGAACACACAGCAGCAGTCAAAACAGATAGGGACTACTGTAGAGACTCCACATACACAGTCAGACCGCCGTGCGAATACCGGCGTACACAGCACTCAATCTGCCAGCAAGAAAATGGGGATCACACGCTTCCATACCGCGGAACAAATGGGTGACCTGTGGAACACATACCAATGGCACAATATCAACATCAGCTAGGAAAGCCATACGATGGTCAAACTATGGCATTCCCACCAATGAAGAACATCCTTCAGTGAATTAATAGGATTAATGTCAATTGACCATGGAATACACCTAATCAACATCAACGACCCGCTGGCACCTTATGGCACACAAACCAAGTCACACATAGGTAGATGAAAGTCAACGTAGACATTTTGTCCACGACAGGTCACATATGGTATACAAAGGTTACTTCATAGACATGTAAGCGCTATCACCCGTAGGCAACGTGAGACTTACACATAACATAAAAGCATCCAGACTTTAAATATCCCCCCTTACACTTCCATTTGTTACTTTCTATGCAAACAATGAACATGTAACCACAGCATAGAAAGCAAAGACGCAATGTTAACCACACACACACATATGTTAACATCTCAGAAAGCATCCTATTAACACATGTATTATATGATATTGTACTATGCCGAATACTCATCAATCAAAGATCTAACAATGTATATGGAAGATATGCATAGCATATCACTGTAATACAGCGGTACAGAACTGAAAGTGGACAAATGTGTGTTAACTCTACATCTGTACCTAAACTACATTCCTGTTATGGGGGTTTGCTCCACCTGCTTCTCAAAAGAGGCCTCATCAGTGTTCCAGCGGTCAGCCCTGGTGTGTGGCCAACCCTCCACCTACTAATCCATCTAAATCTGCATTCTATAGCATAGCTGATGAGGTCCCCCTCTGGTATTATAACCTAGACGTCGTAAAACACCGAATGTAGACGTATGCCTTGTGATGTGCCCATAGCCGGCCGTAGGCATACGCCAATCCTGCGGCTGCCCAGGCCACACTAGTAGGGCCACCTGTCTAGTAGGTGTGTCATGTAGGTATACCAAGATGGGGCACCATGTGTTGTGGTGGTGGGCCATGGAGCCCTACAGCCTAAGGCAGCAGTCGATCTAAGGCCGCCGTCAGAGTGGTAGTACGGTCTGCAGGTATGTGCAGACGCACATGAAACAGCGGTCCACAAGGATTACCCATAGTGGCGACACCTGCACAGATGGCTATAGCGGGACACACACACGGCCATGCATACAGCACAGGTAGACATACACACACCATAAATAGGCAAGTACACACAAGGTGTATGGCGTAATGGGTACAGTGTCAGGACAGCAAGGATAGCTGTCTGCCACGATATCCAGCAGATGTCTTTAGGGTGTTCTGGAATACGGACGGTGCATGGACAATGAGTGGATATGCACACCACAGTTATATGTGTCAGCCATGCAAATATGCGATACATGGGAAAGACAGCTGTCCATGCTAGAGCAGCAGTACGGGCACAACATAGGTACGTAGATATACAATGACAGAGATACAGACAGACACATGTGGCAGGCCCGTGAGTGTAATGTACACAGCTCCATCCCACCACACCATAGCAGGGTGCACGTGGAGAACACGCTACGGAGGTCGCCGACCACAGCAGGCACACAAGCAGTACACTAGCCGCGTCCCACCATCCACAAACACAGGGATGGCGGCAGGATATGAGTGTTCTGCGTAAACCTCAAAGCCATACCCTATGAACCCATGCAGCTGGGAGCATGGACACACACACACATGTGGCAGGAATGGTGATTGACCACACCACCACATACCCAACCGCACAAACGTATGACACAGGTATGGAATGCGCTACGTGGACCACCGAACACACCACCATCAGAGGCACATGTACAGGTGGGTGACAACATCCGTAAAGGAATGGCCGCTGATAGCCAAGGTATGTGTTGCGAAGTGTCTAAAAGCTTGTTCATCTGCAGAAGCAGCTGGAAACACACACACACACACACACACACACACACACACACACACACACACACACACACACACACACACGGAAGGGCCGAGAGTCGAACCTACGCCTACCTACATGAACTCACTATAGCATGAAGCATTTACAGAACGCGCTACCGAGATTACTGAGCACAACGCTGTCAGAGGCATACTTCTAGGTGGGTGACATCACCCGTAAGAGAATAGCTGGCAATAGCCAAGGTATGTGTTGCGAAGCGTCTAAAACCATGTTCATCTGCAGAGGCAGCTGGAAACACACACACACACACACACACACACACACACACACAGGGAAGGGCCGAGAGTCGAACCTATGCCTACCTACATGAACTCACTACAGCATGAAGCATTTACAGAACGCGCTACCGGGATTACTGAGCACAGCACTGTCAGGAGGCATACCCCTAGGTGGGTGGTATCATCTGTAGAGGCAATGCGGCCGATAGGGAATGAAGACAGTGTGCAGTCACACAGCCTGTTACCATCCCAAGGTGGCCGTACAGTAACACGGTAGTGCTGCAGTCGGGAATACCAAATAACTACGGAGCAGTACATCACGACATGAATATGGGATGCACCACATGACAGTATACCCTATGAGAGGGCATCCGGCGTGCAGGATATAGGCAGCCAATGTGGCATGACAGCCACATATGAGTCACCTGGATGGTCACCATGGATATGCAGGATGTCATTGGCCATGGCTACACGCCTAGTAGCAGACATCGGTGCCGACTGTCGTGTGTACCCACGACAGGTGTACTGGCCATGCCCCTCACACCTAGCGGTTGCAAAGGGGAGACAAACATGCTCACGGGGTATCAACGCAGTCAGGCGCGGTGTGCACTGTACTGCGTGTCCATCTACACAGCTGCTTACTGGGCATGCTCAGACACTTAGACTCTGCACAGAGCAGACATGCATACACATGGTGCGACGGCATGGGAGGCAGACTGTGGACCGTCGTGTGTGTCCAGCCGCACAACAGCAACCCGGCCATGCCACAGACGTGGCAGTTGCGAAGGGGAAACAGGCATGCACCCAGGGTATCAATGCAGTCGGGCGAGGTGTGCACTGTACTGTGTGTCCATCTACACAGCTGCTTACTGGGCATGCTCAGACACTTAGAATCGGCACAGTGCAGACATCCATACACATGGGGCGACGGCATGGGAGGCAGACTGTGGACCGTCGTGTGTCCAGCCAGACAACAGCGACCCGGCCATGCTCACACGTATGTGCTACACGCCGTCCAGCATTCAGACTGAGTGCACACACCGCAAGTCACGGACAGGTAAACCCGTACACACGCGCAGGGTGGACACATGCAGTCACACGTACACACACAGATGACAGCACAGGCGCCATGGGTGCAGGCTGAACATGTATACACCGAAGTGAACACTGTAGCTGCTATGCCAGCACCTTGTTATCGGTGCAGCAGTATGCCTCATGGTCCAGAAACTGCATGTGACATATGTCCAGAAGACTATGTGGTGGTGTACGTCCGTCGTGCAGAGTACACATGTACCATCAATGATCCCACAGTTGTGATGTAGTCCACCCGTACCGGTATACACGGACAGGCGTGATCCACACATGCCGCGGGCCTGACACAGGTATGACACATGACTGCAGCTGTACCACAGTGAAACAATGTCCGGATATGTCACATATGTGGTTTCCAGGCTGTGTGCATGGACTGCACGCAGGACACATACGAGGCCTGTGATGGACCACATGCATGACACAGGCGACGCTGTAATACACACGAAGGGAAGGCAGACACATGTCTGTGGTATGCACCCCCTACAGGGTGTGGCGGTGTTCACAGGGACACATACCCTTGTACAGTTTGCCTGTGACAGCTGTGATACCAAACCACAGTCCATGTTCCATGCATGTTGACACATGTCACAACGTAGCAATGCATACACACATGGCAACAGGGGATACATGTGACACGTGTACTGTGCACGGTGCAGCCGTGCAGGGTGGTGTCTGGTGTCCGTAAGACAGTTGCAACCCTCCCACATGCATACCCATCATGGGGGCCGTCATATGGTGGCATAGTAACAGCACGCATGGCAGTCTGTGTGTACACCATTCGTTTAAACACCTGTCCACATGCATGTGTGCAGGTGCTGGTCACAGGTGTGTCACACACCGTCCTACCCTGACATGTGCATACAGTCCGCTATGTCGCCTTTACATGACAGCGCTGCCATGATGCATACTCATCGGCCATGCGGGTTCGACCATATGTCACATTGACACTGTAACCCCTACCACCACCCAAGTGCAGATATTGGCACAGCTGCCGGATACAGTGGTAGTATGCAGGATGCACCACATACCGCTGCACGCCTGCACAAACACATGTAGCGGGTGTGGCATTCCTAGCACCAACATGTGTGCAGGAATGTGTGCCCATGTATGCCACAGATCAGGGGAACTATGTGCCACGTGCCACACATCACTGTACACCATGGTAGAGCTCTGTACCTACCTCAGTGTGGGGTGCACCGATGTGGATGGTGTGGTACATGCAACACGTCGTCCCTCCCTGTAGACATGTGTGGCCACCACCATGTCAGTGTGTCGACATGTGTGTATGTCTGCTGCCTGTTGAGAGGGTGTATGCAGATATCGTGTTGTGACTGGACACTGACCACACAGGGTGACCATCCCATAGTGGTGCTGCATTGTACAGCCCTGTCATTCCCACACCTGTGAGCCTTACAGGCCACCTGTGCAAGACCACCCCTGTGACATGGCGACGCTGCATTGTCTTGTGAGGGTGCCGACCACACAGACAGGTGTCGCCATCTGCACACAATGGTGTGTGTGCCATAGAGGTGTACACCCTGCACGCGGAATATTCCTATACCGGTACAGCATCCGACTGTCGAACACTGTGCACCACAGCTGACGGACACCTGCGGTCAGTAGCCAGCACACCGCGCACGACACCTGCAGAATGTCACCATACCTGTACTGTGTCATGCCATGTATGTGATGTCTCTGTCCACCGTAACCTGTGGCACCAACCACAGGCGTCAGGTGCAGTATATGTGTGGACATGTACCAGAAGC
>NC_056726.1:487972565-488053270 GCF_019279795.1 Protopterus annectens | reverse complement strand
AGGTCATGTGGCATTACACAGTCCTCAGGATACTTTCACACATGCTGTCACAGAGTACTGTCCATGCCTAGATATCCCACATCTACATACCTGGCACCATTGTAGCTCCACCAGCTCATACTGATAACAACCATACAGGTGTCGGTGTGGCAGATACATCGTGTGGATGTCATTGCGTCAGGATACATCACACATGGTGCATACACATCACCTTTGCATAGCAACAGTCATCCACTGGGTATCACATGGATACTGTCCCCATACATGCATCACATTGTACATGGTTGCTGTACACACACATGCCCCACATGGTGCTGTGGTTGCCATATTCCACTGTGGCATGGGTACACATCTGCAGGGCCACATCTGTACTGTGTGTGTTGCTGGTACATAGGTAGCCTTTGTACCTGTGCCATACACACATCTACACACGGGCAGGGTTACAATAACACATTCGTGGTGTACCTTCCACAACGGCTACGACTTTACATGGCACGGCATTATCATGCCGTGATGTATACCAGGCTCAGACAGTTTACATATGCGGATGACAGACGGGGAACACATCTGTACTCATCTGCATACCACATACACAGGGGTGTCATCTACTCTGACATGGGCCATGTCCTCCGCATTAGTGATGCATGTAATACTTATACATGGCAATTGCAGTGGGCGGAGTGAATGAAGCACTCCTGCATATGTGCACACATGCCACATTGCATGGCCTGGGCTTCTGTGTTACTTCCGAACGACACACACCATGCTGTGGAACGTAGGTCCTGTGCACATCCCACAGGGACACACTGTGGCACTGGTCATGTGATAGCTCCCTTGCTGATAGGGTGACACATAGTCATGGTACCACCACAGCAGCAGTACTGTGTAGACATGCAGTTGACATCCACCTCTGCTGTTCAGTGGACACTACCATGGGGAGGTGACACTACTGTGTACACTGCACATGTGTTTACATGGACCTGCCGGACTTCATTGTTGCACACATTGCACCTGCTACAGATCGTTTGGACATGGTTACTTGGTGTTCCTTCCATTTCGGGTGGCTATTCTGCTACTACTCTGTCCCATATGTACAGGCCATACATATCCTGTTAGTGTACATAACACTAGGCCATACCTCAATTATGCATGCTATGCCTGTGATACTGTGTATGATGTCTGTCATATCCACCATGACAGCTTTACATTACACATACTTGACATAGTAACCCCTACTGCAAGGCATACGTGCACGTCGTGCACACATTACGTATGACATTGACGGTATATGCCCATACACATGTGTGCTGTGACAGTATACATACATGTCCTATCCTCTGCTGTGGCACTTCCTTGTTGGACATCCACTGCCAGCATCGGCGTGGGTGGTGGCATTGTTCTGTGTTTTGCCCCCCTGTGGCAGCCCTTGGGTTATCCCGGCTGTGTACATGATGTCCCACTGCTGTGCACACGGTGTCCACAGTCATTGGTATGCTCAGCGGGATAGCACTACATAACCACCTTTCACCACTCTCTGCTTTATGGACAGGTATCCTTACTTACAAACACCATTCACATACAGTGCAGCTTCGTCATACACATCATGCGTTACACAACAGTACATCTCATGGGTTCTACATACCTTTCCTGTGTTTCCTTCCATTTTCCGTTGCGAGTCTCGCTATAGCGTTGTCTCTCACTCGATCCGTTTTTTATTTGTGGTTCGGTATGAGCATACAGTTTGAATATCCTAGGAGTCTTCCTTATATCAGTCGTCACCTGCGACATGTGGGTTCATCACACCAATAGCTGTTCCTCGGTGTGTACTTGTGCGCATATCACCTGTGCATCTACTCCATTCGCAATGCAGCGTCGTAACTAGGGCATGGTTCATTCCTCGCCTGGGCGTTGGTTATTTGCACTACCTTCATGGAGATGGTCTGTATTGTGTTATGTTGTGTAACTGCAGCTGCTATGTGTGTCGTCAGGTACATTTCGCAGTGGTGTTAGCCGTGGATTGTGTGTGTTGGGTATGGTATTATGTTCGACATGTGGGTGTCCCTGTCCTGGCGGCGTCTGTCGATGGCGTTTTGCATTCGGATGTGTAACATAGCTCTTGTATTCCTTTAAACAATGGATGCAGGTATGCATCTGCTGCTGATAGTGTGTCCCACACGAGATGTTGCGGTTATGCCGCTGTCATTGACTGCCTGTATGTTTGTGCTGCTATTGCGGCTTGTATCCCTTTGATATGTGCGATGGGGTATATCGGCGGTTGTGGGTGACTGGTACGGGTTGTGGGCCTTGCATTTCTACATACACGGTATGCTTGTGTGTGTGCTCCATCCCTGCCTGGGGAGCTGCAAGTTACCTGTCTGTTGTTCTGGGAGTGTAGGTTGTGTTGATGTCGTCTGGTGTCGATATCGCCTGCATGTGTGCTTCCTGCATGTATTCCTCCGTCACATCGGTAGTATATCTGCGGTTGTTCGTATGTGCCGACTATCCCTTGGCATTTTGTCCCGGATATTTGCGGTCATTGTAGTCCTGTACTTGGGACGGCCTGTATGCTACCGGTTGCCACCTATTCGGGTGGCGATTGCTTGTTTGACACTCGTAGAACACACAGCGGTGTTTACGGGCCTGTACGTAGCCACGATCGGTGCCGGGGTAGCACATGCGTATTTCCGCGGTACATGACTATTGCTGTGTAACGTTGCCGACGTATCGTTTTGCAATTAACATATCGGTGTCATACATACGGTCATGGTTTGTACATACGTCCTTTGCATTTCATGTTGGCTATAGTCCTGTGGTACATTCTGGGACATTTTCGCTTTGCATCATTTTACGTCGCCACGCTCCTAGCCAGGGAGGGGCTCTCAGTACTACTTTAGGGGTACTGCTGTACATACGCCTGTGGTTCCTATACTGTATGCCTACACATGTTATTCCACTCCGCCTGTCACATGTCACCTACATACACATTTTACAGTGGCACACACATTACACTCGCACAGCGGAACACACGACACCCTCACCGCACACATACACATACTGCCGCTGTCACAGGGACGGTTGCACACAGTACCTGCGTTGCCCGCATCACCGGCGGCAGTGTCTACCTCCGCCCTCATATCCTAATAATGTTACCCGCACATGTACTGTTACTGTACCATGGCCTGGCGATCATCCCGACTCGCGATTATGCATTTAGGTAGGTTGACCTTTCCATGGGTGGCGTTCCCTGTTCTGTCAACCCTCCCGGATACTCAGGTTGTCGTTCACTATGTTTACTATGTACAGATATCGCGTCTTACTTCTCTGTCACCTTGCATCCCTCTGATTCCCTGTCTTACCTGTTGTACTTTATATATGTGTATGTGTACATATATTTCTATGTGTGTAATGATATCTATCTCCATATCTGTGTATGCACATATGTACATATGTATACACCTTGCGGCGAATGTGGCAGCATACGGCAATGCCGTCTGCTGTAGGACCCGCGTACGGTTAAGGTGTTGGCGTTCCATGCTCCACTGGCTGTTGGGTGTGCAGTGTTTGGGTGCTACCTATGTTGGAGTCACACATGGGACCACCCATACGGTACACATTACGGGCGGCCATGTTTGTGTGCCATCCATTTCACTGTGTGTGCAGGTAGGGAGGTGTCAGTCCATGGGGCCTACGCTGTCAGAGTATGTGCTATACGTTCCCTCTTTGCCAGGGCATAGGCATATTGGGTATGCCTCCAGTCTGCCTACTGGGGCTGGCACAGTGTGTTCATGGCGCTGAACCCTCTGTGCCTGTGCTTGCCTTGGCAGTTGTGGTGGGCTTTGTGGCCCTTCACCATTATGTCCCTGCAGCAGCTGTTTCCGCAGGATCATATTATGTAGCATGGCACATACTATGAATATGTGGGCACATGTGCCTGGAGAGTACTGCAGGGCTCCACGGATGTATCCAAGCACGGAACCGTGATTTCAGCATCCCAAACACATGCTCTATGATTATTCTGGTTTGTGCGTGTGCCTCATTATGGCGTTCTTGCATGTGTGTGTGTGCATTTCTGATGGGTGTCATCATCCACGGCTCCAGTGCATAGCCAGCATCCCCCACAAGGTGGCCTTGTGTGATGTCCCCCCTGGCGAATACCTGATACAGCTGTGAGGCATGCCAGATATGGGAGTCGTGGTAGCTTCCAAGGCTGCCAGCACACACATCCATGATAATGCCCTGCACATTGCACACGACCTGGCAATTGATGGAGGGGAATCCCTTGCGGTTTATGTAGCGTCTACCCTGCTCCCCAGGTGGTGACTTGATTTGTATGTGCGTACAGTCTATCGTACCCAGTACCTCAGGGTATTGTGCCACACGGTGGAAGTGGTGCATATTGCTAGCCAACTCCTCCTGAGATCTGGGGAAGTATATATACTCATGGGCATGTCGTAACATGGCATCCAGAAACTGTAGTACCCTGGATGCTGATGCCTGTGAGATGCCCATTATATCCCTGGTTGGCCTTTGAAAGGTACCTGTAGCCAGTATTCGCAAGCTTACACATACCTTTGTGTCCACTGGGATGGGCTCCCCTCTGTTGTTTCTTGTTCTCAGGCGTGGCCGGCACAGCTCCGCTATTTGCTGTAACGTGTCCCTGTCCACCCTGTAACGCTCTACTATCTCTAGGTCTTGAAGCCCCTGGTAGGTTACCCTTGGTCTGAACACTCTCCTTCTCCACTGAGGCCTATGGTAGTTGTCGGCACCCTCCTCCGCAACTCCGTCCGTCTCTGACACATGCTGATGTATCACGGCCACGGCGGCACCCAACATATACATTTTAAAAGTTCCCCGTGTGTTTACACCTAAAGTGCGACGTTTGGGAATACGCGCTGTGTGTTGTGTGCATTCACACTTTATACTGTTGTGCTGTACACCCGGTGATGTCATTGGGTGTGTCTGTGCGGCCGTATCTGTGGATTATCTTCCGTGTTTTACTGTTGGCACTGCAACGCTGTTGCCTTTGGTGTTACATTACACTTGCCTGCATTGGTTTAGCTTTAGACCTTACCTTACTGTTTCTGCACGTTGCACCTACTATTTCCTGGATTGCATCCTGCAGAACCCTGTCATGTGTCGTTTCTGGGACATGGCATATCATGCATTTTGTCTGCCGCCGCCGTTATGCTACCTCTCTACTTGGCTGTGCTGTATCGGTTCTTCACTCTTTCCAATTCTGCTACATCCCCTACCTTCTTGCATTCATATGCCTCCCCTTTCCCGTTTTGCGGGTTTCTGCATGCAGAGTTGTCAGCTGCCGCCAATTGCCCTTCGTGGGTTGATTGGTGTTGATTGCTCATTACGACTCTAATTACACTGCTTCCGCATTTCCTCATATTCTCCGCATCACCTTCCTGTATCTGTTGTTGTTGACGGGGCGGCCGTCACATGACTGGGTTAGGGGAACGTAGTAATCCTCGTGCACATGCATCTCTGCGCGCATTGTGTACTCTCAGCGCAACTATTTCCCCACACGCCGGTCCTGCTGCTGTGATGCGCATTGTACAGCCCATGTTTGCTGGGCTCCAATGTGCTTCCTCCTACAGTGGCACACCCCTCTGCGGTTGACATGTATTCCCTCTGGGCCACTCCTCGGTGTATTACCGCTGCGCCATTTGGTGCAGCCTTACGCCGGCAGGGGGTTTGCAATTCAGTATTATCTGCCTCATTTGCATGGCATTGACTACTAATGCATAGTTACGGCGCCGAACACTGCCGCCACTCCTTGGCAACCCTTGCGCCGTGGGTTGTGGCTTTCCATGCATACTATGGTGTGTTGTGGCTGTGAAGCTGATGTGTATTATACTGCTCTTTTATGACATTGTCATATTATTTCATTGTTTCACACCTTCTGCGGACATGTCCTGGGGTTCTGCTGTGGTTTCTGCGGACATACCATTTATGTCATTATTTACATTTTGTGCATGTTTTCTTTTGACATTCTCGGTGTCTTTCGCCATTGGCATATTGCAACAGTATGATACCTGACGTTGACAGCCTTCCGTTACTCCTATGTCATGTTTGGATATATGTAAACCGTTTTTTTTGGTTTACATTGCCGTGGGGTTATACTACGCCTGCGCCACTTCGTGGATCGCTATATGCCTTCATTTGCATGGTGCAACACCGCACATGGGGTGTTTAACATACCTACGCCGGAGGCAGCGCAACTCAGGCGCACGCCGGTAGTGCACGTGGAATTGGATCGTACCTGAATTGCTCGGCGGCCATATCTGGCGTTGTGGCACCTAAGCTATGCGTGCGCCTGGTGCAAGGTTCATGAATCCCGGGGAGTGTTTTTTTTCCTGCTGCTGCTTTTAACACAAATGGTAACCTTGGAGTGGGCGCTATTAGTTCTGTAGCTTGTGCTAGTTTCATTTTTATCTGTGAAAATGCCTCTTCATGAGATCCCCACTCTAAAAAGGTGGAGTTCTTTTGTTCATGTAACATTTTGTATAGGGGAGCAGCCATGGCTGCATAATCCTCTATAAATTCCCTATTGTAATTCATGATTCCCATGAATTTATGTAAGTCTGCTATAGTCAGTGGCTTTTCCATTTGTAAAATGCCCTGTACACGTACAGGGCAAGGAGATCTTCCTGTTGGCTTTATAATAGTACCTAGAAACTTAACTTTTTGTGTCATAAACTGAATTTTTTCACTTTTAACCTTAAACCCTGCTTGCTGTAGAGTATGAAAAACTCTCTTAAGAAGCCGTACATGCTCCTCTACTGTTTCTGACTGAATTAAAATATCATCAATGTAATGTATTACTGAATCATCCTTTTCCAAATGTTGTAGAATAGATCCTACTGTCTGATGAAAAATAACTGGACTGTTTTGAAACCCTTGTGGTAATCTTGTCATAACATATTGCTGGTTTTTAAATGTAAAGGCAAATCTTGGCCAATCTTTTTTCCTGAGTGGCACTGCAAAAAAGCCATTTGCTAAATCTATTACTGTAAACCACTTACTTTGTGGCTTAATATGTGCAGCCAACTCCTGGAATCAAGTGTGCTCTAGGAGTGGTATATTGATTAACTTTTCGTAAATCAATAACAAGACTATAACTACCATCTTTTTTCTTAACTGGCAAGATTGGTGAATTTGTAGGACTGTTGCCTTTTTGTATAATCCCTTCTCTTTCCCATTCTGCAATACATTTTTCCATATGTTCTTCTGCTTCCCTAGGAATAGGATATTGTTTTTGAAAAGGTGGTATATAGTCCTGATCACTTCCTATTCCTACTGGGCTTTCTAGTTTCCCACAATCACTGGGACCCTTGGACCATAGATTTGGGAATTGCTGTTGTAAATGCTTCCATACATCCTCACTGTCTGTATTTATATAGCCTGTAGGTTTTTCAGGTTTGTCAGGTAGAGAGATTGCATAGCAACCTGTATTTTGCTCTTCCTCTCTCTGTTGTTTGTCTCCCATCCACAGAATTTCATTAGGTAAATCAATTACTATGCCTAAAGGTCCTAGAATGTCCATTCCAATAATGGTATTTGTGCAAGATAGATGCATTAAAAATGCACCCTTCCATATTTGTCCCTCTTGACTAAACTTTATGTCCACATTTTGGCTACTCACTGCATAGCATCCTGTGCCATTAAATGCTGAAATGCAAACCTTTTTATAGGATTTACTGGTAACTGTCTGTGACAGATACTGCTGTTCCTGTGTCTATTAAGACATTTTTCCACAGTGACCCCTCTACCCAAATATCAATCAGTGGTCGTCCATCTCGACCCTTTTTAAAGGTAGTCCGGAAAGATGCCAGAGTAGGGGGGGGCACATCCCTATTGTAAGGAAATCCACTCATCCTCTCCTTTATTATCAAATGCAATATGACACACCTCATGTTTTTGTTTGTCATCTTCTGTGTCTGAATGATCTACATTTAGGTTTTTCAATCTCTTTTTAACTGTTGCCTAGCTATTCCTTCTGCCTGTTCTATCAAATGTTTCGGATTTACAGGTGAAACTGTTTGAAAATCTACCGGGCATACTTTCCCTTTTCCTGTATATTGATGGCTCTTATAACTGTTTTTACTAATATTGTAAGGTTTTTGTACATGATCCTGCTTTTCTTGTAAATTTGTTTGCTCTCTTTTTGGAAACACTCCCTGTTCTTCCTTTTTGCGCCAGGCTTTGTAATCACAATTTTGCTTAACGTGTCCTATTTTTTTACAAAAGAAGCATGTTGGTGCCTTTTGCTCATTACTTGTGCTTGATCCTGGTACTACAAGCATAGAGGCAGGAGCTGGTGGTGCTGACACAGCTCTTTTTGCTGGTGGTTGATCACACCATCTTTGCCTTCCCCTGTTTTTGACTTCAATTACTTCAAATGGCTCACTATTATCTTCACATGCAAAGATATGGTGTGAGTATAAAGTCCCATCATCGGCCATAGTCTGTCCCCTCATTAGTTTTTGTACCAAATCAGTGAGGGTATCAGAATTTTCTTCGTAGATGCATTTAATATCCCCTGGAACCCCTTCGACTTGTTCTAAGAAGCAATGTATTAACTGTTTTTGTATGTCTCTTTTTCCTATGTCTGTCTGTTTTTTTATATATGATTTGAAATGCAAGTCTAAAATGATCACTTTGTTCCATTAATTTATCTGTGATAGTAATTTTAAAATTATCTAATAATTTGGCTGTGAGAGACTGCCCTTGTGTAAATGCCATTAAAACGGCTGTCATACGTCCTACTTTAGTGTTCAACTGATAATCATCTTGCTTTAATTGTATGAAAGCTTTAAAACATTTGGGAATGAAAATCCAGAAACATCTAAGTAGTGCATCTGTCCATATATCAGATCCTGCTGTATATGCCACCCATTCTTCAAATGTAAGCATGTTATAAAATATGCCTTTTTTATCATTCCACTGTGGTAAACTCTGTAATAATCTAGACTGTGTATATAAATCTGTAGTGGTTCACTGTCCCTGTTCTATAATTTGGACTGGTTTTGTGTTTTTTAACTCTTCTTTAAGCTGGGATATCAAAATAGTATTTTGGAGGTTAGTCTCTGTTAATTCATCTAATTCTTCCTTTTCCTTCAGATGCTGTTTAAGGTCTGTCATTTCTACCTGTAAGTGTTTAAGGGATATATGATACCTGTTATTGGATTCCTCTGTTGACTGCAGAGCTCCTATGCACTTTTGACAGAGATCTTGGATGTCAGTTTTGAACATTTTAAATTCATTTTGTTTCTCTTAAAAACTTATTAAAGTCTTCTGTCAATGTATCATAAGCTTTGTTTCTGTCCTCATCTGTATGTGTAGCCGTGGCATCATTCCATGCTTGTACATAATTTTTAAAGGGAGTTACAAGATCTACAGGGGACTCTGTCAATAACAGATTTGATTGCTGTTGTAATTCAGAAATTAATGTACTGACAGGACATAACTGCTTTACATCTGGATATAATGAAAACTGTGTATCCTTAATTCTTTATCATGAACAGATCTGTCTGCACAGTCTAGTTTTTTAGCAATATCATGCAATACTTGTTTATGGCATATTACACAAAATGCAGTTTCCTTTGAATCACACAATAAACATTTACTATGATATACCTCATTTTTTGTTGCAAATACCAATCAAATGTTACAATCCACTTACATAATGCTGGTATGTCAACTTGCCCTAACAAGGTTTTACACTTACTAATGTGTTGTGTATACCAACATTGCAATTTACTCCATATTATATCTGGTTGTTCTGCTACATTAAGAGTAAAACTTTGCTTACATTTGCTAGAATTCTGCCTGATAGCATCCATACTAACAAAAAATGTGACGTAGAAAAAAAGTCTTGCCAGTGAGCAAGAAAACGGGTGATCAGGCTGTTGTTGCAGATGGCTGAAAATTTTTCAAAGTCACTCGAGAAGCTGGGAAAGCACAACAGGCAGCGGACTGCTGTGCTAGTGGATATCCACCTTTTCTTAGCGAAGTTATGGCACTGCGACTGGAACTTCAGTCTCACTCCGGATGTAGACGTCTAAAAAACTGTACTACTGCAAGCTGCATAAACTGGAATACTTCTGTTTAGGATTTACACATACGTACAAATGTTAGTTACTGCAATTTAACTGAAGTGACCCTCTGCAGGGCTTACCATCACTCCTCCTGTGTTTGAATGCAGATTGTAGGTTCAAATGCAGGCTAGCTTGCCATTGAAAAAATTACATGGAGCTGCTTACTGCTTGGTGTGATGGATTTGAAGTGTTCTTGCTGGCTGGATTCTGCTAAAATTCAAAGTCTGGTTATATTTGCATTCACAGTCTGTTGCATACAGAAACTTGCAGAATATACACTGATGAGAGAATATACTTTGCAGCATCAACTTTAGAGAGCAGTAACAAATAACTTTTTATAATAAACCAAACGGAACAACGTTGCAGCTTAAAGTACTGTTCCAACTTTACTTCTCATATAGTACAGATGATATGAGAGATACAACATTTACCTTAGGACAAACAAGTCCCTACCATACCTCTAACATAACTGGATTTATACAGCTCTTTATATACAGTTTGTCATGCATAAACATATACATTTCCTCTTGATATTCTATTTTGGAGAATTGCTCATCCTGTAGAAACAATAATAAGCTTCCTTGTTTAACAATGTCTTGTAAGAGACCATCTTTTCTGACAGTGTGAACATCCTGTAACCGTGTCCTGTTGTCCATGCAGAAAAATATGTTTTTGAGGAAACACATTGTCCTGTATTCTATTTGGATCTTTGTATAAGAACATCTGTTCTTGTGCCAATGCTGATAAGCATATCCTGTTTTCCATGCAGAAAAACATATTTTTGAGGAAACACATTGTCACTGTTATTGCCCATTCTTTAAAAGCAGATTTTACATTTTTGCTCTTGCATACATCCTGTTTTTAAGTCCTGTAAGGGAAAAATGTCCATTTAGCAGATTCCTTTTCCAAGCCATGGTAATTTAGTATGGATGCTGATTTACATATTACTAAACTCTATTTCTACATTTAAGCAAGCTTTATCTTATACCTTATTTATGTTGGATAATTGCAGCAAAGTTACTTTCAACCTTCGTATATTGTTGAGCACACTCTAACAGTGACCAATATCACTGTGTAATGTTATCCAATTAGTAAGTGTGATGAATAGCAAGGCTATTGGAGTGGCTTTATACAATATCACCAAATACATACAAGTACTCTAGAGCTTAAATTATCTCTACACAACAGCCATAGTTGAAAGGTTTAAAATATTTAATAATTAATACAAACACAAGACAATACTCATCAATTCAACACTGGTAATTGAAAGTTCAGAAATCACAGGAAAATACTTTAAAACAACATTGTAGGATAGTCTCACATAAATATAGAAAACAGCTAGGCTACTCTGGTTATATTTCTATCTATCTTTAAGAGAAATCACTGTTCTAAATTCTACTTACAGAACAAGCAAGTGCAGATAAGTTGTCAGCTTCAGAACAAAATACAAAATGCTCTTTCTTTCTGGGATAGCCCATAAATTGATAATACACAGTACTGCTAAGTCATTTCAGATTACATCATTCTTGACACCTCTGCTGAAGTTTCACAGGCTCACAGTACTTAAATTTTTACATAGCTTTGTAATCTTGCACCTACCAAGAGGCTACAGCAATAAAGGACACTTTACATTGAAATCTAGTAATTATCTCTCTCAAAACAATATGCATCCTGTATCCAAGCTTGAGATCAAACACTGTTGTAAAATTCATTACTTAACAGCGTTTTTCCAACAGGGTGCACTGTGGTTACATTATTGAAGCTCAGTACAACATATAGTTTAATCATAACACATAGTTCTCTTTACATTTGTAAAACAAGCCTGTGGATTATATTAATAATTACAATAACACAGAATTTTGTATTCTATCTGGCTGGACTGGCGGTCCCTCAATTCCCCCCCCCCACCTCGTGAACTCAAGCTAATTTCTCAAGTGTCCCTTGAGAAACGTTGCTTGAGAGGCTTGAGTCTCTCTGGGTATACCTTCCCCATTCCCTGTCTTGACAGCCCATCTGCATTGGCATTGCTAACCCCACTGCAGTGCTGCACTGTCATATATGCTTGCAACCTGAGGCTCCATCTTAGCAACTTGGCATTTTGCTGACTGGATCAATGTAACCATGTTTAGGGGATTGTGATCTGTAACTACAGTGAAATTTCATCCATATAGATAAAGCTGAAGTTTCTGCAGTGCCCACACTATGGCTAAACATTCTTTTTCTGCAGCTGCATAGCATTCCTCCCTGGGTTGGAGCCTATGACCCGAGATAAACCACTGGGTGTTCTTCTCCCTCTGAAGAAATCTGGCTAAGTACAGCCCCCACAAAAACAAGGCCAGCACGCAAAAGTGTCAAATTCAAATACCAAGTTTAATCAACACACCATAAGGGTAAAGTCAGAGTACCCTACTAGTAAAAAATTCAGACTGGTTTCAGCTGAAATACACTTCTTCAGTGTAAGTAGCATGTAATTTGAACATAACAGTACTTTATATCCATCCTGTTTAACCGCAAAAAAGAACTCTCATTGGTTCATTATAATTGCTCATTTAATCCTGGGGGAAACAGCCCTCCCAATTTAATGATCCAATCTTTTCTGATTTAAAATAGGACCAACAAAACTGGGTGGCATACTATCCCTGTATTTTGTCTAATAGTAAATCTAAAACATGCAGTGGTATGTTTCAATGAATGCTTATATAAAGCATTAGAGTTTGTCTTGTTCCTAATCATTAATGTGTTTTGTGATGTGTAAACATAAAGGCCGAGATATCTTTCCAATATAAAATGCTGAACATGAGCATGTTGCTAAATCCAGTCAGTGCTACAGTTGGCTAAAAAATTAGTTGTATACTAAGGATGTATTTTTACTTGTAAGTTGCTTTGACTTCACACTGGAAGAATTGAGTACAGTGTCCACAAGGGACACATCCATAAAGTGGTTCACCAGTAATCATAAGTTGTTTAGATCTAATAGGCTCAGACCATTGTTTGTAATTGCTAAAATGAGAGCCCAGTGTTTGTCTCCTACAAAAGAACAACCACTTAGAACTAAGTATGTCTGATAATCTATGGTCTGTCATTAATATATTCCAATGTCGATTCACAGGATCCAAAAGTAAATTTAGTATTACAAACAAATGTAGTAACCAGACAAATATCCAATGACACCCCCATATGTTCTTGTTCCTTATATTTTTGTAACTCATCCCTGTCTTGTTCAGATGTCCAATTTCTGGCTATAATAGAATGTCATGTTTATAATCCCTAGTCTGAAATCTCTTGAGATCCTCCCTGTAATGTACAAAGTTGTCTTGGATTGAATAAATGTTTCTCATTCATAAAACTGTGATTTAGAAATATTGCATATGATGTGCTGTGGATCGAAACTGGTGGCATGTAAGTGTGTTGTAGTCTAGGTATTTAAGGTATACTTGACTATCAAGAGTGTTATCAATATTCCTAGTAATAGTAACACCAAGAAAGTTGATCTGTTGGAAATGATAGTTAACTGTAAATTGAATCCCTCACTTGTTACTGTTCAGATATTGTACAAATTCCTGTAAATTACTATCCGCCCTCCAGACCATCCAACAGTCATCCAAATAGCATCTCATCCATATATATGTTGTGACTGGGGTCATAAATCAGTTCCTCCAAGAAAGCCATAAATAAGTCTGCATAAATGGGAGCAAAAGATGCTCCCGTTGCGGTCCCTTGAACTTGCCAAATATATTTTCCATGAAAATAGAATGCCTTTTTGGTAAGCACATGTTCTGCCAAACAAACCAAAAAGGTATTAAACACAGGTGGGTATAATTCAACCCTATCAAGTGGGTATAATTCAACCCTATCAAGCCAATATTGCAGGGCCTGTAAGCCTGCCCAGTGAGGGATGTTGGTATATAGTGCAGTAACATTAAGAGTGCATAAATACCAACCAAGGTCCAACTGCATATCAGAAATTATCTGCAGTATATGTTGTATTTTGTATATGTGATCTGACTCAACTCATCAAAGGTTTAAGATATTTAGTAAGACATTGTGAAAGGGGTTCAGTAAGAAAACCCCTGCCAGAAACTGTCTGCCCAGTGGATTATGTAGATCTATATGGACTTTTTGTAATAAGTACAAATATTGATGTTTTGGATCTGGAACAGTAAGGTGATGTAAATCAGAATCGGTAATAATCCCATCTTCAAGAGCAGTCAGGGGGAATTAATCTATTTGATGGTGAATCTGGAGGTAGGATCTAAAGGCATGTATATAATATCTACCATCCATCAGTTGTCTTTGAGCCTCCCAATCCAATACCCCTACTGCTCTACTCTTTTATAATAACCAAATTCTTGTTATTTTTAAGATTTGTAACCACCTGCTGTTCAACATTTGAGAGATTGTGAAGTAAAATCTGGTATTTGCTGGTATTGAAATGTAAATCCTTTGAGCACACTAGTCTGGAACATGGCAACATGCTTATGCATAGGTGGCATAAAGGTAGATTTATGAAATATAAATTCATTTGTTAACATTTGATGATGCAGAATCAAAATATAATCTTGCATTAAGTAACTGACAAAAAGAAATGACATCTTAAGCTAATGAGTCCTCACCAACAAATAATCCTGATACAAAATTCAAGACTTTATTTACAAGTTTTAATTCAACCTCAGAAAGAGGTGTAGATGATATATTATGGACATTACCACTTAACACTGTCATGATTTTCAAAATCGGCATCGCTTACCTGCCCAGTATCCTTCCTCCCCTATGACATTTAAGTCTAAAGGGTTTGTCAAAAGATTTTAATACTCTTAACATATACTGGAATAATCACGCAGACAAAAATAAGCAAAAAGGTTTATTTTACATGCATGAAGACATGCTACAAAGTACATGGTATGTCAGCAGTCTAATTTCTGTACACTTCACATGGGTTTTTATACCCTTCTCTGCACGTGCACAGTAACTGGTTACTAGACAAGGAATTTCAGTCAAGGCTATAAATTCACATACTGGAGCCTTAGATGGTCAGAGGTCAGTCACAAGATAAGCTTGTGCCTGGACCAAGGTAACATCTGTGCATTCCTCTTTGGACAGCAAATTCTTTATAAGAAAAACAACTTATTTTAGCTTATTTCTTTGCACGCAATACAGTTTCACATTTTAACCCTTACTATACATGATACAAAGATGTTGAACACAAAGATTCTTACTACATTTCCCCCCTTACAACACTTTGTATCATAAGCAATACATTTTATTCATACAGTTTTTCGCATGTCTCGTGTTCTGTATATTCAGAATAAGCTTTAGTTGCATTGGCAGACAATGCACTTGATATTATCATTCGGATGCAAGGAATACAACAACAGCCCAACAGTAGGAATATAATGGCACCAACACATATAGCAATTAAGACATTCGTAAGTACTGTTCCCCAATTCCCAAACCAATTTTGAAAAAACTCAGTTAATGGATTATGTCCTGGTTTTGTAAGTTCAGAAACTTGTTGTAGGATCTCTAGATGGCTGTCGATGTCATGTTCATTGTCCGGAATGAATGAACAACACTCCTCCTGGATAAGAGCGCAAGTACCTCCTTTCGCCGTTAGGGTGAAATCGAGCACCATACGATTCTGCAACACTACAGTCCTCATTGCAGTTAACTCATCAGTCACCAATTCTAGCGCAGAAAAAGTTGCATTGCTCAGAGTTTCTAACAATTTTGACAGTTTTCTGAGCTCCCAAATGGATTTTACTGTCCCATATGCTGGAAGAATACCAGCCCAGGAAATAACATCATCGCCCAAGTCCATGTGTGATAGCCCCTTGCTGCTACTATGGGCCAAATCGTGGTGATAGATCCAGGATGCATCAACGTTACCTACGGGATTAACAGGTTTATTAACAGCACGTAAATTTTGTATTTTACCTTGGGGGAAGAGAAAATGTATGTCTTATAGCTGGTGCTAAATAACCCAAAAAGCAACTGCCTGACCAATTCCTCGGTAACCATTTGTATGCTTTTCTACCACAGATAAAATAACAATTATTTACTTTAAGTGTAATATTGACTGGAACAGAGCGATTTCCTTTGTCTTGCAGCCCTTTAAACAAAAGATCATACACAGATAACATTTTTTCAAAGAAACTTGTGCCATTAATAAGCCCTGTACTATTAACAAGCACTCTTATAGGCTTGAAGCTCGTTGCACAATGCCCATCTATTGTACAGTTATGAATTATTGTTACATTACACTGACTCCAACCTTAATCTTGCCAAATCTTTGAAAACATACAGTTCCATTCTGGCGACCCATGAGGGGTAATGCTATTTTATCCTTTAAGGCTACGTTTGAAGTTTTAATTAGTAAATTAGTCCATGTATCATTTGCCCCCAAAGGGACTGTACCTAACATTAGACCACCATGTACAGTAGGGATAGCTATGCATAACCAACAATTTGAAACATTAAAAGACAGGGCATATGCATATTTAATAGCTTGGTACATATTAAAAGGTGAATGCCAAGCCGTATTTTCATCTCTCTTTACTTGGCTATCATTTGAAAATAAAAATGGCCAAAACAGAAAAGTAACACTCACACTTATTAGTAACAAAATTATTTTGCAATGCCTTTGTGGGAAGGGCTGCTCTCTTCCGGTATTTTTTTGCATTGCTACAACACAAAACTACTACCAATCAGTGTTCCTCAGGGGAACTCAAATTTTTGTCCAGGTCAAACTGTTTTACCAGTTTACAGTGTGTCTGATGGATCCACAATGTTCGTTCCTTTATTCGGACTGCTGTGGGTGTTGCGATCAAAACCTGGTATGGACCTTCCCACTTAGGAGAGGCACAGGTTTTCCTCTTGAAAATTTTAATCCAAACCCAGTTCCTGGGTTTCACTTCCAGGATCCTGTTGCTCTTCTGATCTGAAAAGCAATCATTCGTTAAAGAAGTGTTAGTTCTGGTCAGCAATTTCCTCATGTAATCTGCTATCTCTTCACCCCCCTCACGTTCTGCAGGCAAAAGATTTTGCCACTGCGGGACGTAATAAGGTCTCCCGTATAATAGTTCAAATGGTGTGACCCCTTTTGAGGTGGGAGTGGTACGCATGGACAGGAGTGCCAGAGGTAAGCAGTTTATCCAAGACTGATGTGTCTCAGCCATGAGTTTACGTAACCTGCCTTTGAGAATGCCATTATGGCATTCAACCAACCCTGCTGACTGTGGGTGGTAGGCACAATGATGTTTTAACTTGATCTGAAAAACGGCGGCCAGCTTTTGAATAACTTGGTTTATGAAATGTGTGCCATTATCAGAATAGATGCGTGTGGATAGCCCAAAATGAGGGATAATGTTATTTGTAAGGGCCTTGGCTACCGACAGTGCATCTGGGTGTGCTACCGGAAAAGCTTCAACCCATTTTGTAAAAGCGTCAATGACTAACACAAATCGCTTTTGTTGAACAGGAGTTAGTTCAATAAAATCCATGCAGATTGTGTGAAATGGATACGGAGGCAGTGGAAAAGCTGCTGGGGTGATCTGCACCCCACCACCATGGTATCGTGCACAAAGCAGGCACGATAAACAAAATTGTTTAGCGTATGCTATAAAGCCCTTGGTCCAGAAAATTTGCTGGATCATTTGAACCATAGCAGCAGGGCCCAGATGAGATGGGCCATGCATCACTAATGAGGCATACCTAAAAAGGTTTGTTGGCAAGACATGCTTATCATTTGGACCTACAAAAACTCCCTGCTTTTGAATAGCTCCATATTTAATCCATCACTGTTTTTCCCAAACTGTACTAAGTTCCTGCATTACCTGTAAAGTTTGTAGATCAAATTTATCTGTAGGGTGAAGTTCCTTCTGTGTGGTCTCGAGTGCAAAGGTAGAGGTTAAGGCTACACTTTTTGCAGTTTTGTCAGCCAGTGCATTTCCAAGTGATACTGGATCCTTGGCATTCGTGTGTGCTACGCACTTACAGATGGCCAGTCCCCGTGGCAGTTGGACAGCTTGTAAGAGGCTAAGGATTAAATCCTTGTGGGTTATTTACTTTCCTGAGGCCGTAACCATTCCCCTATTTTTCCATTGCTGTGCAAAGACATGGACCATGGAAAAAGCATACTGACTATCTGTGTAGATAGTAACTGCCTAATCCTTGGAGATGGTGCATGCTCTGGACAAAGCAATCAATTCGGCCGCTTGTGCGGACAGGTTCCTGGGGAAGGGGTCTTGTCTCCAGTACCTTAGTCTCAGTTGTGACTGCATACCCCACTTGTGTGATACCTGCCTCATTCTTATGTGCTGACCCATCTACAAACAGGGTCCAATCTGAATTTGCCAAAGGTTGGTCCTTAAGGTCTGGTCTTGGTAAGACAGAGTGTATCATATCTAAACACACGTGAGGGGCACCATCGTCAGCTGTAGGTAACAGCGTGGCTGGATTAAGAGTGGTGCATCGCTCAATGGTCATGTGTGGTTGTGATAGTAACGTTGTCATGCAGGATAAGTGTCTGCTAGGAGAGAGGAAAGTAACTTTATCCTGTGGTAGTATTACCGCGACAGAGTGCGGTACTAGTAAGGTAAGGTCATGAAACAAAACTAGGGTTGCAGACGCATGCACAGCCTGTGCGGCTGCGACTACCACTTGTACACAGTGTGGCAAAGATCGCGCCACTGTGTCCAATTTACTGGAATAAAAAGCTAATGGTCTCAACTTATCCCCATAGGTTTGCAACAGAACTGATGGCATAAAGCCCTGCTTACAATCTACTGTCTGAACAAAGGGTTTTGTATAGTCAGGGAAGCTAAGTGTTGCAGATCCTGCTATCAATTGTTTTACCCTAGTAAATGCCTGTATTGCCTTATCCGTCCATTGCAGCACGTCATGTGCTGCCATGGGAAGTGCAAAAATAAGTTCCAAAAGTGGACTTACTTCGTCTGCATAGTTGGGAATCCAACTACAACAAAAATTTGTTATTCCTAAAAATGACATTTCTTTTTTTGTGCTGGGCATTGGTGCCTGTAAAATGGCTTCTTTTCTACAGTTATCTAGTTGTCTACCAGCAATTGAAATGGTATAGCCTAGATACCGTACTTCAGTTTTACAAAATTGTAATTTACAAAATTGTAATTTAGATTTATTTACCGTATGTCCCTCTTTCGCCAAAAAATGCAATAACCGAATAGTTTCGGACTCACAGACAGCCTCCGTGGGTGCAGCCAGTAAGATGTCGTCCACGTACAATAGTAGATGACAGCCATGCTCTGGTTGAAACTGTGCCAGGTTTGTCAACATTTCTTGCGAAAAGATTGTAGGGCTTTCACAATATCCCTGCGGCAGTCGTGTGTATGTGTACCGCTTGCTCATAAATGTAAAAGCGAACCAAAACCTACTATCTTCCTGTAGGGGGATAGAAAAGAATGCATTACTAATGTCAATAACAGAAAAATACTTATCCGTGGGAAGGATATCATTTCACAAAACAGATGGATCTGGGACAATAGGAGCCCTTGGCACTACAGCAGCATTTACAGCCTGCAGATCCTGTAACATTCTCCATGTCCCATCCGGTTTCCTTACTGGGAACAAGGGTGTGTTACACGGTGAATCTGTGCATGGAATTAAAACCCCAGCTCTCAGTAGAGCCGTGATCACTGGTAGAATGCCTTCTTCTGCCTTTTTACTTAATGGATACTGACGCTTATGAGGTCTAAAATCGGATTTTGGAGTTATTTTAACCTGTCCTGCTGTTTTTTAGCCCAATGTCGTGTTGTCCGCGGGACCATAAGGAGTCTGGCACTGATTGTAACTTTAATTCTTCTTGCGGGGTTAGGAGACATAGTCAGAATGGCCCTCCCCGGGTTGCGTTAGCCTGTCTTCACAGAGGTGCACTGTTGGTCTAGCCTGGGTGACCCAATTTAGTCTTTGTACCTGAACTCCTTTACATGCCAATTGTTCCGGTGTCATTTTGGCCCATTCAGTAACTTTCCTCCCCACCAGATACCATGCCATTTGTTCTTCCCTTGTTACAGAGACGTGCAATAGAATTATTGTGAAAAAGTAACTGCATATCTTTTGTAAGACTGCATGTAACTGCAGAATTTCCTAATTTATCCCAATAGAGATTTTGTAACAGGATTTTTGTGACCTTATGTTTAAAAAAAATGCTCCTCATATTTGTCGTCTGGTCCCACGTACTTTCTGTAATACATTGTACAATGTAGTTGTTTAGCTACCACTGGCGGTTGTGTGCCATATTTGCTTAAGGCCAAATTAGTTAGCTCATTTACTACATTTTGTGGTCCAGTTTCAACAAGATCATTACTGTACCAGTAGTGTAAATCACCCTGCCCCACTTGTAACATAACATCTTGAATTTCTACTCGTTTGGCTAGAATCCCTGATGCAGTCGGTACAGCTGCTATGCCAAACACGTGCATTAAATCTCTTCCTAATACGTTTACAGGGCAAATTTTGGAGATAATGACTCAACCTGATAGTTTGGTTAGTTTCAGGGTCCGTGAACCATAAAGGTTTAGATAATGGTTCCTTGTAAATGCAGCCATTTGCTGCCTTGACTAATACATAGTCATCAGAAGTTACATCGGATGGCACTACAGAGTTTTTTAGCAGGGTCCTGGAGGCCCCTGAATATCACACAAATTCTACATCCTTACCCTCTACTTGAAGTGTGATTATCGGTTGTGCCTCTAGCTGCATAGTTACAGCCAGCGCTGTTAAATTAACAACCTGATATTCACCTTCTTCTGAAAAATCAGTCATTTCATTTTCCCATCCTGCACATTCACCCTTACCTTCTTTGTTTGCGTCCTCAAAATCTTCCTCTTCACTCTGTCTTATTGACTCTGGCCAATCAGCCTCTTTATCTGGGTCTGATTCACCTCCACCACCATCATATAGTCATGGTGACCCGTGATCCGGGGTGGTTTTAGTTTTTTCAGAAGACCGGCAATCCCTCGCAAAATGTCCCTTTTTACCACATTTGAAACATTCTCCTCTGTTTTTGTCTACCTTCATAATCTTCAGAATGTCCCACATTCCCTCTTCTTCTACCCCTGCCTCTGCCCCTTCCTCTACCCCTGTTAGTCGGACCTTGCAGTAGCATAAGTGTCCCATCTTTGCTCACCGTAAAGGTTTGAGCTTGTTATATTTTCTTTTCTTCTAAATATTTTTCTGCATGTCTTGCATACTCCAGTAGGGGCTGCAGACGTGCCGTCCGATGGTCTATCATATGCTTTTGGACAAAGTTGCTAATAGCACTTTTACATCCTTTTAAAAAGGCATTTTTAGTTGCTGTTCATATGAGGAGTCTTTTGACTGATCTATTTCTTTTTGTATACCACTATGGTTATCAAAGCACTGGGTAAGTCTCTGCAAATAGTTGTCTACTTTTTCATCGTCTGCTTGTACACATCTATTGATACAGGTCCAGTCTGCCCTAGGCTTCCATTTATCCAAAATATGGGCTAGTAAATCCTTGACCTGCTTTTGGTATGAGTCCGAATTGTGGGCAAGTGGCTTATCTACTCTGGTTATGGGATCCCAGTCCCCACAGACAAAGTGCCAGTCGGGATCCAAAATTTGTTGAACTACTTGTTCCACCTCTATGGCATTTAGCTTATAACTTTCTATCATGCCTGCGACGTCTTCACAAAACTTGGTCATATCTAACCTAGGGTGTGGTATTCCTTCTACGGCTTTTCAAATGTCTTCCCGCATTCAGGGTCGATAGACTAAAATGGTGGGACCCTGTCTGAACGTACCCGCTTGCGGATTTGCTACTTCTATGAGGGGATACTCTGTGGACGCCGAATTGACTTCGGTTTCCTTTTGTTTCCATTCTGATTTGTCTATACTACGGGTTTGTAGGTCCAGTGTGTCATCCGCCTGCTTTTGTAAAACTTACGGAGGTATGGTTTTGTTTTGACCTACTTCTTCACTTTCCTGATACTGAGGTGGACTGGTTTTAAGGGTTTCCGGGTCTGGATATAAGGGTGGGGCCGTCGCCTTGCGACAGACGGTAGATGTTTCATTATCGTCCTTTTGGACGAAAAATGTATCTTTTGCACTCGAGTCACCATTTTTTTTTTTTGTTTTGAAGCTGTTCTCTATTTTTTATTAGCTTCCTCTAACCACTTCTGAGCCTGGGGGAATCCTATTTTCTTTTGATCTTTAACCTTATTTCCTGCCTCCTTATGTAAACTTTTTACCAAATTTTGACATTCTAATTTGTTTAGATTTCCACTAAACTCAATCTTTTTTCCATTTTTTTAGAAATTTTAAATTATTTGGATGTAGGTTGAACATATATTGTTCATCCTCGGTCCTTTTGTTTGAGCGGTCGCTGCAACTACAGCAACTACTCCCTGTTCCCATTTTTCTAATCTGAGAGAAAAATTTGTTTCCTTTTCCTGAGATCTCTACCGTTCTTTTGTAAAATTAAACCAAAAGACGATTCCCTTATGACTAGTCCCTTTGTTCTTTAAAAAGAGAACAATACAAAAAAAGAAAAATGTTACGCTTACCTTCCTGCGGTTCTTCTGCCCCATTCGTCACCATCCCACAGATCGAATCTAAGAGTGACTGGCCTCTACTTATGACTTCTTCTTTGGAGGTCTTTCCGTTCAAGGGAGCCTGAGATTCGTTCTCCCCTCCTGTACAGGTTTTTCAGTCCCTCTTATGCGATTCGTACCGTGAAGAGGTGGCCCCACATTGTTGGGCACCAGAAATGTCAAAAGATTTTAATACTCTTAACATATACTGGAAGAATCTCGCAGATAATAAGCAAAAAGGTTTATTTTACATGCATGGAGACATGCTACAAAGTACATGGTATGTCAGCAGTCTAATTTCTGTAAACTTCACATGGGTTTTTATACCCTTCTCTGCACGTACACAGTAACTGGTTACTAGACAAGGAATTTCAGTCAAGGCTATAAAGTCACATACTGGAGCCTTAGATGGTCAGAGGTCAGTAACAAGATAAGCTTGTGCCTGGACCAAGGTAACATCTGTGCATTCCTCTTTGGTCAGCAAATTCTTTATAAGAAAAACAACTTATTTTAGCTCATTTATTTGCACGCAATGCAGTTTCACATTTTAACCCTTAAAGTAGTACACACGGCAACAATGTAACAAAAGAGCTGAGCAGGATGAACAATAAACAGCCGCTTGACCAAAACACAAAAGTTTATTATGGAACACGATGTTAAGCGCTTTCAACTGACAATCCAGTCTTCATCAGAACACAATAGTGAAGATAGAACCCAGTTATATATACACTCTAATTACTTACATAAAAAGCGCGCCAAAAAATAAAAGCTGTACAACACATCTATTGAAGAAAATCTAATACATCACTAAAAAGTGAAACTTAACATAATAAATACATGTGAACTCTAAAACATATAAAACACATAGTAGACAGTACTACGTGAAAAATCCCCAAAGAATGTTGATTGATATAATATTAATAGCTAAATTATGACTTTAGTGACCCTGGCAAGGGTCAATTTGTGAAGTCCAAGACCTCAGGGCATGTCTCTTTAAAAGATATGATATTTGACTTCGGCAAAAAGTTAGTGTCATTCAAGAACACTAAAATTGACACAGCTTACTTGTCTAAATGTTTACAATCGAATATTGTACCTAAAGGTTTAAGATTTTTCAAACTACCTTTGGGTATTGGGTTTGGTCCTGACGTTGTGAAAGAATTTAATGACCTGTTTGACAATTTTGTTTTTTCATTTATTAAGGTATTAATTAAGCATCATGATGAGAAACGTATTGCATTAGCTAATGATTTAGAATGTATGAATAACAGCATCACTAAGTATATCGACTTTGATATGTGGAGGGATTTATATATTAAGCACTTTTCTATTGCTGATAAGGCACAGAATATATATGATAGGAAAAACAGAAAAATGTTACATGATATGGAATTATATAAGTGTAATAGAGCTTGTATATGGCCATCGGATGCAGTTCAGGAACATATTTATGGTAATAACACTAGGAAACAGCCTAAAGGTTCATATAGGGATGAAAATTTTCAAGGGGGCAGATTTTTTCCAGCTCGAAACGCATACAAACAGTGGACAGCACAAAAGAGATAAACAAGGAATGTCATCCATCTTCTGTTTTTGATGTAGATGCTTACATCCCTATGAGTGGGACAGAATTTATGAGTTCAGGTTCAAATCATAGTTATGATTTGGTCGATACTATTAATACAAGTATACAACAGCAGCGACATATTATGACTACACATAATGGATTTAATTATACAGATTTAGATATTGATTTGGCCTTCTACAATTTAATGAGTAAGGGGATGAAATTTATTCCCATTTCTGGGAATAATTTGGTGGACAATATTAAAGAAATTAAGTTATTTTGTAGAAGATTAAACCTTGCCATACAATTTGATAAAGGTGCAACCTCAAGACATCATGAGGGAGGAACTGAATTTAAAAATAAGAGTACATATATTCCGAATTCCCACCCACAGGTTAGTAACTATGAAAATCTTGTTTGTAAAGACATTTATTGGTTACATCATAATACTAAGAAAGAGAGAAATAATATTTTGACATATCATGACAATTTAACATCTGAAGAAAGAGAATGTCTCAATAAATTCATGCGCAACAAGGACATTAGAATTATGAAGCCTGACAAGGGGGGGGGGAGTAGTTGTATATTATACCAGTGATTACAATTTGCACCTCAACAACATTTTACATTGTTCAGGTAATTATGAAAATGTCAATTAATCAATCAGATCAATATTGGATATAAAAGAATAGATCTAGCTATTGAAGAGTACTTAATAGATAGTAGAATTACTAATGATTTGTACTCTCTTTTTTTTTTTTTTTTTTTTTTAAATGATTATCCAATTTTGGCCACAATGGTGGGGATTCCTAAGGTCCATAAATCTATTGACAACCCACCATTCAGACCTATCGTGTCAGGTTCTGAATCCAAAACATTCAATATTGGGGTACTGATTGAGAGATGGTTAAAACACATTTACAAGGATATCCCTCATCTCATAAAGGATTCATGGTTTTTTTTAGGTAAACTCACGAGAGACATATGGAATCCAAATTTAATCTTTCTAACCATTGATGTGGTTGACCTGTTCTCTTGTATCCCCAAGGACACAGGTCCAGAATTTTTTGCTAATAGTTTAAGACAATATTCAGGCTACAATTGGGATAAGATATCTTTGATTTGTGATATGATGTCTTTGGTTCTAGACCATAATTATATAGCATTTCAGGGTGAATACTTCAGGCAAACTCAAGGAGTCACAATGGGAGCGTCATGCACACCCATTTTTGCGAACTTAGTTATGTTGGCATGGGAGTCGGAATTTCTTTTTAAAAGCCAATATTACGCTGATATAGAGTTTTATGCGAGATATTTGGACGATCTGTTTATATTATGGAAGGCACTTGTGGAAAGGATAGATGAATTTGTGACATTTCACAATGGTACTAAGGAATTCTTAAAGTTCACATATAATTACAGTATTAAGGAAATTACTTATTTAGATGTTTTGGTTAGTCATTATGATAAAGGATTTGCCACCAGAATTTATAGGAAACCAACATTTTCGAATGATTACATTCACTTTACCAGTAATCATCCACCACATATTTTTCGGAATGTGGTCAAAGGGCAATGTATTAGAGCAGCCCGGATGTCATCCACACAAGAAATATTAGAGGTTGAGATCCAATATATATAATCTATTCTGTAAGCGTGGATATCTTGAATATATGCTTAAGGACATTACTGAGTATGTTCTTAGGGAGTGGGGACATAAATATTTACTCTTATTGGGGAACTATGACCAAAGCAGTTTGGTTAAATGGGATATGATTAAGGAACAAAACACGTCCAATAGGGTTTGTGTTTTGACCTACACACCATTTGTACATGCCATCAAGGAGATTTTACAGAGACACTGGGATGTAATTAATACTCATAACACAGGCCTACAGTGGGATAATTTTCCTAGATGTGTATACAAGACGGCCCCTAATTTGAAGAAATTATTAGAGAAAGCGGGTACTATTAATCAACGATTTGATAGATCTAAGGGTACATCAAAGTGTGGCTCTTGTAACCAGTGCAGATATATTAATGATATCACTTATATTCATCTTGATGACATCAATCATACCACTATTAAGTGTAGAAATGGAAATTGCAACACAAAACAAGTGGTCTATTTAGCAACGTGCAAACGTTGCTCTGCTTATTATATAGGAAAAACAGAATGTCAGTTTAAAAAACGTATTTATGAACACCATTACAAAATACAGAAACAGGACAGTAATAATGCTTTATCTAGACACTTTAGAGAAAGGGAACGAACATAGTTTTTTATTTGCTATTATAGATCAGGTTATTTGCTCACCGTGTGGAGGTAATTGGAAAATGTTTTTGGCATTATTGGAAAGTAAATGGCAAATTTATACTAATGCCACTAGACCTCCTGGTCTACATTAGTATTAAACCTTTTTTGGCTTTGGCTTAATACTGTATTGGTAGTATACTATCATTCTTATTATTTGTTTTGTATGACATCATATTTTTATGATATTTTATGAAATAGCTATTAATATTATATCAATCAACATTGTTTGGGGATTTTTCACGTAGTACTATGTGTTTTATATGTTTTAGGGTTCACATGTATTTATTATGTTAAGTTTCACTTTTTAGTGATGTATTAGATTTTCTTCAATAGATGTGATGTACAGCTTTTATTTTTGGCGCGCTTTTTATGTAATTAAGTAATTAGAGTGTATATATAACTGGGTTCTATCTTCACTATTGTGTTCTGATGAAGACTGGATTGTCAGTTGAAAGCGCTTAACATCGTGTTCCATAATAAACTTTTGTTTTTTGGTCGAGCGGCTGTTTATTATTCATCCTGCTCAGCTCTTGTTACATTTTAACCCTTACTATACATGATACAAAGATGTTGAACACAAAGATTCTTACTATAGGGTTATCCAAGCTCTGTCTTTTGGGCATTGGGGAATCCTGAGTATGGTCTGTGTCTACAACTGTGGCGGAGGATGATTCATCCCCTGATGTCCCACTATTAGAAAATCTAGGCTTCTTAAGGATAGATTTGGGTCTCTTCCTCTTGTGTGTGGTTCATAGGTTGGTACTAGGCTATCGGCCCTAGGGCCTATACAAGCCTAGCCATAACAATTCCCTGGCTATTTCATCCCACACTATTTACTTCCCTGGACCCCTGTCTAACAGCGTGACTGACATGATCCCCGGGGTGAATTTCCTTTCTCCCATCCAATCGTCAAGTTTCCTTTTGAAGAGGGCCAAAGAGGCACACTGATTGACATGCATGGGCAGCCTGTTCCAGAGTCTGGGGAGTCTCTGGGTCAGAAACCTATCCCTCCAGCATGTTTTTTTTATTGTGATGACAAGGTTTAGATCCCTGGAGCATGTGGCTCTGAGGGATTGGGATTTCTTTAAGTGTAGCATGTCCAACAGTTCTGGGTTTGACGTGGCCTTGTATGTTAAGCAGAGATCGCCTCTGAGTAGACTATATGTGACAGAGTATAGATGGAGTTTTTTTAAGGCGGTCAGCATAGGGCATCTGCTTTAGGCCTGTGATTCTTTTAGTGAGGTATTTCTGTGGTCTTGCCCATTGTTGCAGATCTCTTGAGAGGTACATACCAAACAGGGTGTTTTATTCTATAATGGGTCTAATGAGGGATGGGTACAGTGGGGCAATGACCTTTTTGCTGGATGAAAAGCCCTTAGTGATGAGGTGTGCCACATAGATGGATTTCCTGACTGTTGTGGTGATGTGGTTATCTAAAGTGAGGCCACTGTCACCTGTGTCCCTAACTCTCATCACACTTTCGGTGTTTAGTGTACTGCCACCTGTGGTAATTCATAGGTACATGTTTTTTCCAAAGGGAAGAACTATATATTTCTTGGCATTGAGCTTGAGTCCAAGGCTCTGGCATCAAGCATCTGTTTCTGTAAGGCCCTTTTGTAGAGTATCCACATCATTTGTGGATTCAATAATGTCTCGCAGTTTGCAGTCATCTGTAAACTTTGTTAGCCAGAGTCCCTTAGTGTTGGTCTGTACTTCAGAGAAGAGGATGCCAAACAAGAGGTCCCACGAGTGAACCCTGAGGTACTCCACTTGTCGCATGTCTGGGCTGGATTTGGAGTCTGCTACTTTTACAGTGTGGGTTCTGTCAGTAAGCCAGTTGGCAACCCATCGAGTGACGTAGGGATTAATGCCCAGTTTAGTAAGTCTAGCTATGATTCCAGAGTGGGGATGGCGTCAAAGGCCTTGGCAAGGTCCAGATAGGCTGTATGGGACTGCCTTACCCTCATCCACGGCTCTGGTGACAGATTCTAAGAAGTCAATCAGGTAGACTTGGTATCAATTACCAAATTTGACATTCTTTGTTAACCCAAATGGTTTACCCCTTTGGTAATCTCTCCACGTCTCTATTGAACTTTTGCATCTTTTTATCTTTGAGTTGTTTCTCAAGATTAAGTAATTCTTTACTTAACTAGTTCAAATGGGAAAAATAATAAGCTTGCCCTTCAAAGGCTTTAGTTTCCTCACATATGGATGTCACTTCTATAATGCTTTGATCAATAGACCACTCATAATATGCTGTGAGTATATTGAAAACACCCGTGGAAGCTTTCTGTTGGGCCAGGGCCCATTGTTCAGTTAGGCAATCATCAAGATTGTTAACCAAAGGTTGAATTCTCACTCTTAAGACCCCTCAGGGTGATGCCCCTAGCTTGATGAGCTTTAAATGCCAAACATTAGCTCTAAGTTTTATACTTTTTTGTTAATTTCTGAAAAATAAGATTGCAGGCATCAGCTGGATCGTTAGTGTGCACGTTTACATTATCCCCAGTGGAGGGACCTAACGCATACTTGTAGGTCATCTCTGTCCACTGAGAAACTTTGTAAAATCGTAATAAGATCCATAATAACTGGTCTTAAATGAGAAATATGAACGTATCTCAAAGTTACAACTGACCCAAATATTAACCCCGAATTCTGAGTATTTAAGCCCTCTAGATATTTCCACAAAAGTTCTGCCCCAAAATTGGGGCTACAGTCTAGTCTAACAATGTCACAGAGAAACTGTTATGGAAGCCTGATCAAAATTATATTGAGCAAAAGGTCAACCATACAGAGCAGTAATTAGATATCCTAAATTCAATAGTGTAATTGGGGAACTGTAATCCACCCAAAAGATAGTAATGTACCCCAACAGCATATGATATTTAAATGCCAATCGTATTAGTTTAGTTAGCGTCCCCCTAGACAGAACAAATACCAGTTATCAACTGTGAACAACAAGGAGAGCAAGGATAGCCCTCGCATATACTGGTACATCAGATATCCAACCAGTATAATAAGTAAACCCAACAAACCTAATGTCCAAACACATTAAAATGAACAAAGTTAGTTCTCTACAATTTATCTTTAAGTACGTAATGCTACATTCCCCTGTTAAATCTAAATGCACATCAATTAAACAATGTGATTGCATATAATGATATATCGGCATATAAAATGTGGATACTTGTATTGTTTATGCTTTTGTTCTGAGCCCCAAGACTTGCATGCATTAATTATAGTCCACTAGGAGAACAATAATAGTAATGCATATAACTACAACTATGTCATGTGATATAAAAACATCAATCTCACCCTCTAAGTCCAAATGTCCAGATATTTTCCATTGAAGTTCAATCTTCCACAGTTTTCTTAAACAGCATTCTATGTTCCCTTGTTATAGGCTCTTCATGCTCCGAACACCAGAACCATGAATCAAAGATATAATTTCCCCACACTTTTGTGTTTGAAACTAAATCAAAACAGTAGGGGCAATGACTACCATACACAATACAAAATGAAAGTTAGGTAAACAAGAGGTAAATATGTAAAAACCTATTACAAAAACATTAGCGTGTTGATGTTCCCAAGTTTCAAATCAGTTGCTCGTTTAACCTAGGCACAGTCACCTTTTAGCGTAAAATATTCTGTGCAGAATCCCAAAAGATCTCTCAAGAATTCATCATGTATGTCCATAATATATGGGCCCGTTCCATAGTATTCCTTAATGATAACATACGAAACCAGAGATAACACCACTGAAACGCGCTTATAATAGTTCCAGAAAAACCCACTCACTAAGGCATAAAGGGATGACCAAACAAAGAACCAGAGTCAGTGTGAGTCCAACCAATATGGAAGATTGCTGAAAAGCCATCTTCTCCATATGCAATTCACCCGATGCACTGCGGGCTTGACTGGGATGTATCCAAAAAGAGAGTTGAGTGCCAGAATGTAATCCACTTAAATAATCTGCCATGGATGTAGATAAAAGCCACACTAGAAATCACAAATATCCACAGTAATCCAACCCTCAAGTATGGCAGGTGCACAGGCCAAAAGTCTAATTGCGCTCCAAGAAAATAAGGCCAGCACTCAAGTGTGGAATTCAAATACCAAGTTTAATCAACACACTATAAGGGTAAAGTCAAACACAGTACCCCACTAGTAAATTCAGATGGGTTTCGGTTGAAATAGCCTTCCTTAGTGTAAGTAGCAAGTAATTTAACTTAACAGATAATTAACGATCCATTTTTTTCTTTCTGATTTAAAATGGTATGCTACCCAGTTTTATTGGTCATATCTCTGTGTATTTTGTCTAATAGTAAATCTAAAACATGCAGTGGTATGCTTCAATGAATGCTTATATAAAGCATTAGTTTCTCTTGTTCCTAATATCACTAATGTGTTCTGTGATGTGTAAATGTAAAGGCCAAGATGTCTGTCCGATATAAAATGCTTAACATGAGCATGTTGCTAAATAAATCTAGTCAGTGCTACAGTTGGCTAAAAATGTTGCCATATACTAAGGACATATTTTTACTTGTAAATTGCTTTGACTTAATAACACTGGAACAATGAGTACAGTGTCCACAAGGGACACATCTATAAAATGGTTCACCAGTAATCATAAGTTTAGATCTAACAGGTTCAGACAATTGTTTGTAATGGCTAAAATGAGAGCCCGATGTTTGTCCCCTACGAAAGGAGAACAAACACTTAAAAACTAAGTATGTCTGATAATCTATGGTTTGCCATTAATATGTTCCAATGTCAAGTCACAGTATCCATAAGTAAATTAGTATTACTACCAAATGTAGTCACCAGACAAATATCTGACAACTCCATATGTTGTTGTTTCTTACATTTTAACTCATTCCTGTCTTGTTCAGAGGCCCAATTGCTGCTAATATAATGTTGTCATGTTTATAACCCCTAGTCTGAAATCTCAAGATGCTCCCTGTAAATGTACAAAGGTGTCTCTCAGGTTGAACAAATACGTCACATCCAAAAAAACTGTGATTTAGGAATATTGGTTATGATGTGCTCTGAAAGGAAAAACTGGTGGTATGTAATAGTATGTTGTATTTGGGGTGTTTACAGTATACTTGACTATCAAGAGTGTTATCAATGTTCCTAGTAATAGTAACTTCAAGAAAGTTGATCTGTTGGAGATGATACTTAACTGTAAATTGAACCACCCCCCCCTTTTTACTGTTCAGATATTGTACAAATTCCTGTAAATAATTACTATCTGCTCTCCAGACCCCACCCCATGGTTTGAAGCATCCACCTGCACAACAAACTCTTTGCTATAATCTGGACTGGCTAACACAGGGAATCCTCCCAAAGCTTCTTTAAGCTTCTGGAATGTCTGCTCACATGCTGGGGTCCATTCTACCTTATCTGGCCTGTTTTTCCTTGTCAGGTATGTGAGGGGAGCAGCTATGGTACTATAACTGGGGACAAACTTCCTGTAGTACCCTGCTGTCCCTAAGAATGCCCTCACCTAATTTTTGGTAACAGGTGCAGGCCATTCCTGAATGGCTTCCTGTTTGGCAGGTTCTGACCAGATCTTACCACTCCCCACTCTAGGTCCCAGGTAGGAGACCTCTGCCATACCCACCTGACATTTGCTGGGCTTAATGGTCAACCCTGCCTGCAGTAGTCTGCTCAGCACCTCCCTAACATGCTGAAGCTGCTCTTGCCAGAAATGGCTGTAGATGGCAATATCCTCTTAGGTAAGCAAGGGCAAAAACCCTCCCTCCTGCTAGTATATGATCTACCAGTCCTCTGGAAAGTTGCTGGGACATTTTTCATCCCAAGGGGCATATTTGTGAACTCATACAAGACAAAAAAGAGTTACAAATGCTGACTTCTCTAGCACTGGGAGTTAAGGGCACCTGCCAGTAACCCTTGGTAAGATCAATGGTGGTAAGATACTTGGCCCCACCCAGCTGCTCTAGGGCTTCATCTGTCTTATGCATGGGGTAAGCATCTGACTCTGTGTGACTAATTTCATGAAGTCCACAGAGAACCTGGTGTTGCCACCCTCATTTGGCACCAGCATCACTGTGGAGGTCCAGGGACTGTTGGACTCTTGAATTCCCCCTAGTTCCAACATTTCCTGTATCTCCTCCCTCAGTATGTTTGACTCTGTCAGGCACTCTGTAAGGGGCCTGCCTGATAGGCCTTTGGGGTTCTGTATCCACCTGATGCAGCACCAGGTGGGTGCACCCTGGTTTCCCAGTGAACATGCTCCCGAACTCCTGTAACACTGCTCGGATTTCTCAATCCTGGGTAGGAGATAGCTGCTGGGACATTGCTACCCCTTCCACTGAGAGCAGTCACCAAATATCCCTCAGACTCCTCCTGCAATCCACTGCAAATACTCGGCATAACGGCCCCCCTATAATGGTATGGTTTCATCATATTAACATGGTACAATTTGTGTTCCTGCCTAGCAGTCAACATCACTGATCTTCCTTACCACTTTGTAGGGTCCTTCCCAAGCTGCCTGCAGCTTGTGTCTGACAAGAATGAGAACTATTACCTGCTGCCCTACAGCATACTCTCTAGCTCGAGCATTCCTGTCATACCAGACCATTTTTCTGCTGTTGGGCTTCTACCAGGTTCTCCTGGGCCCAAGTCCATGAGTTCCATGAGCCTTGTCCTGAGGTTTAGAACATATACAGACTCCTTGTGAGATTCACACTCACCCTCTCAGTCATCACGAGTTAAGTCTAGAGGCCCCCTCCCCCTATGCCCATACAACTCAAAGGGTGAAAAACCTGTGGATTCCTGGGAAACCTGTCTGTAGACACAGATGGGGCAAATATTTGTCCTACTCTCTTAAACTGGTCTGCAAATGCCCGTAGCATGGACTTATTTCAGTTTGACCAGGGAAGTCCACTGGGCTAAGAAGAGCTTATTTTCAGTGGAGGCCCGGGGAAAAAATCTCAGTGACGAGTCCAGCAACCATAATAATAGACATGCATATCAATCAGACATGTAACACATGATGAATACAGTTTATCAAGTATGAAGAGATGTGGGGTGACGTACCTAGTGTAAAGCTTAACCTTTCAACAAGACCATTAGTCTGGGGATGGTAGGTGGTGGTCTTAATGTGCTTCACCCCACAGTACTCCCACAGACAATTCAGCAGGTCTGGCATGAAATTGGCACCTCTGTTGTTCAGTATTTCTTTTGGAAAACCTACCCTGCTGAAAATCTCTAACAAAGCATTTGCCACCTTTTCTGCCTCAGTGGAGGACAAAGCCACTGCCTCAGGGTATCTTGTAGCATAATCTACTACCACTAGGATATACTTTTTCCCTGTGGAACTTGGGATACTCAGAGGCCCCTCAATATCCATAGCTACCCTCTGAAATGCCTCATCAATCACAGGCGAAGGCATCAAAGGTGCTCTTGCCTTGCCTACCTTTTGGCACTGCTCATAAGTCCTGTAGTACCCTGTTCACCTCTGGAAATTCCAGGCCATTAGAAGTTCTGCATAATATGTCTCTCTGTTTTATGCCCATATGACCTGCAAAGGGAATATCATGGGCTTTGACTAGAAGTTCCAGACAGTAGGCTCTGGGCACTACCAACTGCTGTATTCTCTCATCCTATAGCCCTCCCTCAGGGATCCACTCTCTATACAGTAACCCTTTGTCCCAGTGTACATATTCCCCCTTTCCTTAAAAATCTGATGCCTCACTAGCTACCTGCCTAAGGCCTTGTTAATGTAGGTCTGAGAGCTGAGCCTGTCTCGACTCTTTGTAACCTTCCAAGCTCCCCGTCCACAGGAAGTCTGGTATCCCCTGACAAAGGTGCCTCACTGTTGGCCTGCATACTACTACTCACCTCTGCCCTTGCAGTCACTCTGTCCAAGGGAACATCAGTACCAACAAGTAGCTGTGGCTCACCTTCAGTCTCACTGCTACATGGTACGAACCAAGAAAAGCCAAAATGCGCAAAACAACCAATAAATCCAAGGAAAATGGTAAACCAGAAAGTGTCTTCTCACAAAAACCAAGTTTATTGTCCAACTCTCCAAACGACAAACGCCAGAACCACAGGAACTTGAACAGATACTTCACATACACGGACTTGCACAAATACTCCACATTAACGTTTTTGCCACATACGTTTTCGTCCTATCGCAGACTTCATCAGATGATTAAAACAGACCTCAACCTTCCTTTTTTATAAGCCATTAATTAATCTAATAATTCAATTAAATAATTAAATGAGTACTTTGTTTAAACATTTTAAAAGTCATTTTTAAAAAAAACTTTTTATAAAAAACATATCTAAAGTGCAATTCTTGTTGTGTAAAAATTTATACAAACATTTATGTTCAAATCAGTTACTATTAAAAAACTTAAATCTTTTTAAAAAACTTTATATTAACTTGTAAAATCCAAGAGACACATCTTTATGCCAATATAATGAGTAAAATGCCATCTAGTGGACATTGTTTAAATTGTATATGTAAAATAAAAATGACACTGAGAAAAAAGCTTGATTGTGAAGTTTAAAAACTCATTCATTCTAACATTGTCTTTGTTATTGTTTAAATTTCATGTAGCATCACCACTTCAACTGTTGGTGAAAATATATTTCTGTTAAATAGAACCTTAATATACAAATGTAGACCAGTAATTAATTTCTTAGAAAATGAGTTAAAAAAACATTTACAATTTAGCTGCTCTTAATTTTAAAATAGGTACTATACTTATATGTTCATTTAAGCCTGGGGGTTTATAAGCTTCTAAGGACATTTGCCACCACAATTCACGATACTCTAATCTTTCTTCCCAGGGCCCCCCTCTTATATCTTTTTCTGTGTGTTCTAATACAGTGAAATTAAAACTAGATTTCTCACATATTTTACTGTGCTTATATAGTGCATTGGTTTCTTTGCAATTCTTTATGTCATTTAAATGCTCAAATGTTCTTCTTTTTAATTTCCTCTCGGTTTTCCCTATATAGAAGGATTGACATTCATTACACATACTTAAATATACCAACCCTGTGGAATCACAATTATAAAAATGCTTGTAATTAACTATGACTTTATTTCTACTATTAATGTATGTAGTATTGCTATTCGAGATGTTTGCACATTGAGCACATCTACCACATTTGTAGGTGCCCTTTCTCCTTCTATCTTGTGGGTCCAAGGTGTTTTTATTTTCTAATAAATTTTTTAAACTTAAATAATTTTTATATACTATTTTGGGTGTGTTATTATTCCCTAAATCTAGTTCTGTTAATTCAATAAATCTGTCCCATTCTTTATTGAAAATCTTTTTTATTTTACTGTTAATTGTATTATATTCCAAAGTCAAAGCAAGCTGGAAATTTTCATGTTTGCTGTCTTGATTAGATCCAGTTGTGTTGTCAGTTTCTTTTTCTTTTTTAACTATAGGGGCAAATCTACCTTCCCTACCTAAGGTCACTTCTTCTCTAATTTCTTTAATAAGGTTACTAGGGTAGCCCCTTTCTTGGAACATACTCTCCAGTAGTTCACATTCTGAAATAAAGTCCTGGTCCTTGCTCGTCATTCTACTTCCTCTCATGAACTGCCCCTTTATTATATTCTTTTTTACATGCATAGGATGGGCACTATCAAAGTGGAGGAAGGAATTACAATAGGTGGCTTTTCTATATATTTTAGTCTCTAAATTCCCTTGGTCCTTGTATATTTCAAGGTCCAAGTATTGTACCCAATTGTATGTCACCTTATGGGTGAATTTTAAAAAAACACAAGTATTGTTGAGATATAATAAAAAATCATTTAGTTTTTCTTCTCCCCCATTCCAAAATATAATTATGTCGTCCAAAAACCTACGGTAGATTGTCAAAAAAGGCTTAAATTCACTTTCCAAAACGTACTTTTCCTCCCATTTGGATAACACTAAGTTTGCATAGGTAGAAGCGCATGCCGCTCCCATGGCTACCCCTTGAATTTGTTTAAAGAATTCTCCATTGAAAAACAGGAAGTTGTTATGTAAAATAATCTCCATTAGCCATTTACTGACTATCTTGTCGTTATGAGTTATGTTGCCATCTTCAAACACTACTTCTTCAAACATGTCCAGACCTTCCCCATGCGGAATAGATGGAAAAAGGTCTATTACATCAATAGTTACAAAAATGAGCCTACTTATTTCCGTCATGTCTATAATTGTTCGTAATAAATCCCATGAATCCTTCAAAATGTGCACTTTTTCCAACCATATTTTTTTTAGTTTTGTTGTCCACAAATTTAGCTAAGGCACTTGTTTTGGACCCATTGGCCGCAACTATGGGCCTCAAAGGGGGATCAGATTCATTTTGTGTATTTTGGGGATCCCGAAGATGGAAGGCACTTTAGGTTTATCTACTTTTAAGAAGTTATAGGTTTCCAAATCAATCAGACCTTCCACCATCATGTCATACAAATTCATGTCAATCCTGTTGTATGCAACATTTATCTCATTTTTTGACACCGGTTGGTATTTGTTCTCATCCCACAATATCTTATACATCCTAGTATCATACTCAATGTTTTCCATAATGACAATACCTCCACCTTTGTCAGGCTTCATAACTCTTATATTTCTATCTTTCTGTAAACTATTTAGGGTGTCCTTTTCCTGATGGTTTAAATTGTTATATGAAAAACCATTAGATTCAACTTTCCTAATTTCTTTCTCTATTAATTTTTCAAAATTCCTTAATTGCGGGTGTAAAGGAGGATTATATGTGGACCTCCGTCTTAGTGTTAGATCATTTTCCTTTCCATTGTTGTGAAAAAGGGTTTTGAAGTTAACTTTCCTTAGAAATATTTTCAAATCTAACAGTGATTTCACTACATTCCCTTTAGTAGATGGGATAAATTTAAGACCTTTGGAAAGTAAACTAAAATGTCCCTTTTCTAATTGGATAGAGCTAAAATTGTAAATGTTAAAGTGATTTATAGGTCCATTTGTTACTTTGTTTAACAATCTCCTCACTAGTGGGGGGATTAGGGGTATGTGGGGTTAAATGGGGGGGTATCAATAATTCCCCCTCCCCCTCCCTCTCCCTCTTCTCCCCCCTCTCCAATAAAAATTTCCTTCCCTTTCTCCATATTTATTAAAAATTCTCTCGGACCTCCTAAGGGTAGGAAATTCTTCTTCATTAAAGATATTGTCTTCATGTGTCTCATGATTCTCTAATGGATCCCTAGTGTCAGTGTTACCAAACTTTTCAAATGTACCTCTTGTTCCATTTTTGGAATGGGGGTTAGGGTAACAAATGTTACATTTGTACTCATTTAAATCACGTTCCATCTTTTTATATTTCCTTTGAACTAAATCGTTAATATTTCTATCTATGTCTTTTCTCATATTATAATATTTCAATTTTTCCTCTTCTATAGTAAATATCAAATCATTCCTGATGGTTTTGTCAAGCGCTTCTATTTCTATTAGAAGCTCTTCTTGCACCCGGTTGTTCTCTTTAACCATCAATTTTAACATTTCAATCCCACTTTTGTTAAATAAATCTAACAATTCTAAGTGAAAGTTAGACCCAGTAATGACACTGTTGGGGTATTTATAAAAACGTAGGCCTTTAGGCACTATTTCTTTTAATATACATTCTCTCAAGTAAGTATTTTCCACATTCAATGCCCTGTATTTACTCGTCATTTTATATAAGTTGTTAAGATTGTCCTTGTATGAATAGTCATTGTTATTAATAACATTGGAGTTTCCATGTTCATTAAATGTTATTTGGCGTTTTAGCCACCCATTCAAGTCCTTAAAAGGAGAGACAGTACCTTTAGTTTTGTTCGCACCATGAGATTTGTTAACACGCTTGTCCTTAGCTGCAGTAGAACTTGTTTCCCCTCGACTGGCCTCCTTAAACAATAACGGTGTGTCCACTGCATTAAAACTACTTGCTTCTTCATCCTCAGCTGAACCGGTGCCTTTGCGTGTACCTATCGGTTCATTTTCTTTCCCTTCTTTAGTATTCCTTTTCTTACTGCTCGACCCTTCGGTCCCATTGGCATCACTTTCGGTATTTTGATTATGCACCAGTAATAGCGAGGAAGCCACCGGGGTGAGGAGATTGATTGAGTTCAGTAAGCTGCCCTACCAGCTTACGCGTCAGCCCAAGGTCTTCCTGTTGCGCGTTAACAGGAACTTCCTGGTTTTCCATAGCGCAAAAAATAACTACGAACCAAGAAAAGCCAAAATGCGCAAAACAACCAATAAATCCAAGGAAAATGGTAAACCAGAAAGGGTCTTCTCACAAAAACCAAGTTCATTGTCCAACTCTCCAAACGACAAATGCCAGAACCACAGGAACTTGAACAGATGCTTCACATACACGGACTTGCACAAATACTCCACATTAACGTTTTGCCACGTTTAAATGTTTAAACAAAGTACTCATTTAATTATTTAATTGAATTATTAGATTAATTAATGGCTTATAAAAAAGGAAGGTTGGGGTCTGTTTTAATCATCTGATGAAGTCTGTGATAGGACGAAAACGTATGTGGCAAAAACGTTAATGTGGAGTATTTGTGCAAGTCCGTGTATGTGAAGTATCTGTTCAAGTTCCTGTGGTTCTGGCATTTGTCGTTTGGAGAGTTGGACAATAAACTTGGTTTTTGTGAGAAGACACTTTCTGGTTTACCATTTTCCTTGGATTTACTGCTACATGGTAGCTCCCTCTCTGAAGTGACCACCTCACTGGTCCTGTCCGCAAGTGTGGGATCTGTCTGGGTCTTCCCCAGGCTACCAGATCCACATGCTAGTCTCCAAGCCTGACTGCGGGTAACTGCATTAACACACTATCAAAATCCTTCCCTATCAGGACATCTGCAGGATGGTAGTTTGGTACCCCTGTTATCTCAAGACAACCTACTATTGATATATTGTCATTCCCAGTTACTGGTGCTCTCACCTTTTGTTCCCCACCTTGCCTCTGTGGACATCTATATGCCACATGGCCTCACTGGTTGCATTCAAAACATTTACCTCAAGGTCCTGGATGTGTACCTGGACTAGTGGCATCCCCTGCTACTGACAGGTTCTGTTTGGGTGGTCTGGGCTGCCCAGCATGGGGTTCTCTTAGACCCATGAGCAGCACTGAGTGTCCTTTTCCTGAACAGTGAGTTCCTGCTTTCTAGGTATAGGTCTCCCTTCTTCCCCAGCTCATCTACAGTAGAGCATTGTCCATCAGCTACGCAGATCCTCAGGCAAAGTGCTAAGGGCTTTTTCCTTCACAAAAAGGTCTGCCAGCTCTTCAAAAGTGGTGACCTGATATCCACTCGCCCACCTATGAAAATAAGTGCTTAGTTCAGCAACATATTCACACACACTTTTGCCTTGTGTCTATGCTCTCAAAACTTTTTTTTTCCTGTAAGCTTCAGGTGTTACCTTAAATTCTGGCAAACAATTCTTTACAATGTTATAAATTTAAAAAATCATGATCAGATAACTTGGACAACACAGTTACAGCTTTACCATGGAGTAAGGTGGTCATGAACTGTACCCAGAGCCTTTGGTCAACATCATACTGTTTATATACCCTCTCAAACACACGTATGAAACTCAAAATTATCCCCCTCTGTAAACTGTGGAAGAAATTTACTGACCTTTTTTGCTTCTGGGGTTCAGTTACTCCCTTCCTCATTACCTCCATGACTCTTGCGAAGAGTCAGCATCTCCTTTTTGTGTTGCCTCTGCCTCTCCTTCTCCCCAACTTCCAGGAATAGCAGTTTCTCATTCTCCTTAGCCTGCAGACATCACAGTTTCTCTGCTGCTTCTGTTTCCACCTGCTTGTCCTCCAACTTAAGCCTCTAACTTCAGATGTATTTTTTAAGTCCTCTGTTAGAATAGACATTTTTTTTTTTTTTTTTTTTTTTTTTTTTTTTTTGAGTGTTGTACATCTCTACGGCTAGTCTAAGCATCATCCTGGTTGCTATTCTCTGATGCAGCTGTGACCAAAGCTGCAATCATGTCTGTTTAGTCAGGTTTTCATGCACAAGTCCTTTAGCCTGGCACATCTCAGCCAACTGGCTCCTTGTCAGCTTAGCATACTCCTCTGCTGACATGCTTGCCTGCTCTCCCTGACTAAGCTAACAAAAGAAATAAAACAATTGTGATCGGAACTCCGAATGTTCAATGCATGCCTGATTTAGAGTGCAGAAACGCCTTCAGTGATTACTGTACACAAGCTACAGGAATTTACTATCCACACCACTGCAAACAAATTAATATGTGATGTGGCTAATGCACCACTATCAAACCATTGATGCTTGATGTGGATATCCCACCACTGCTAAACAATTTAATATGTGATGCCCATGCACTGGCCCAGTAATCAAGGAGCCTTAATCCTCACCACTAGCACCAGTGAGGGGCATCCACATTGGGAGGATAACAAGTAAAGTACACACACAGTAAAGTACAATTTCCCTTGAGCACACAGAGCTCAGTCAGTCTGGGGCTGGTTTCTCCCTTTCTCTCCAGATCCCCAATAACACTCCCCACTGGCACAGCTATAGGGTCCAGATCTCAGCCTAGTAGTCAAGCTAAAACCTCCAGCACCCACTGTCCCAACCAGTGCTTCATGTCCCTGCCCAAGTAGCTGACACACCCTTTAAGATTTGATATATATGCAAACACTCCTGGCAAAGGCTGGCACAGGTTCACCAACTATGCCCCCTTTCTGCCTAGACTATAAGGTAGTATCAACTGCCATGAACCACTACTATCCGCTACTACAATGTTGGTCCCAAAGGGTGAACAATTTCACTGTGTAATATTATCCAATTAAGTGTGATGAACAATCAAGGCTATTGGAGTGGCTTCGTACAGTACCCCCAAATACATGCACATACTCTAGAGCTTAAATTATCTCTGCACAACAGCCACAGTTGCAAGGTTTAAAATATTTAAATGATAAAAACACAAGAAAATACTAGTCACTTCAACAGTGCTAATGGAGAGTTCAGAAATCACAGGAAAATATTTTAAAACAACACTATAGGATAGTCTCGCATAAATGTAGAAAACAGACTAATCTGGCTATATTTCTATCTCTATGAGAAATCACTGTTCAAAATTCTACTTGCAGTGCAAGCAAATGTTGGTGCTGCTGAGTTGTCAGCTTTAGAACAAAATACAAACTGCTCTTTCTGAGATAGCCCGTAAACTGATCATACACAGTACTGCTGAGTCATTTCAGATTACATCATTCTTGACACCTCTGCTGAAGTTTCCCAGGCTCACAGAACTTAAAATTTTACATAGCTTTGTAATCTTGCACCTGCCAGGAAGCTGCAGCAATAAAGGACACTTTACATGTAAACTCCAGTAATTATCTCTCTCAAAACAATAGAATTTCCTAGCACAGACATCCTGTCTCCGAGCTTGAGATCAAACACAGTTGTAAAATTCTTTACTTAGCAGCTTTCTTCCAGCAGGTTGCACTGTAGTTACATTTTTTGAAGCTCAGTACAACATACAGTTTAATCATAACATATAGTTCTCTTTGCATTTGTAAAACCTGTGGATTTTTATTAATATTTACAATGACATAGAATTAAGCTGTGGTGGTACAGCAGTAGCATTGTTGCCTCACAGCAAGAGGTTCTCCTGTTCGGTTCTCAGCTGGAGTGCCTTCTGTGTGGAGTCTGCATGTCCTCCCCATGGTAGTGGCATTTGAAAGTCATACGTGAATGGGCGTGCCTTTGCTGAAGGTTGGGCATCGGGCTGGCAACTCGGCACCATAAAAATCTACTGCCAATCAGAGGACCAGAGTTCCGCTGTGGCAACCCCTAACCAGGAAAAGCCGAAAAGATAATTCTATGTCATTGTAAAGGTTTATCTACAAATTTCTATCTGGCTGGGCTGGCAGTCCGTCAGTTTTTCACATCGTGTCACTGCACCTGCTATAACTCACATCAACTGTCCCTTGTCTACCATAACTGATGATCCCTGGAGTAGGCAGTCAGTTAAAAATGCACTTTTTTCAAAAGTTTAATCACTAGCTCCAAATTTCTCTGGCGAACCACTCAAAAATTTGTTTGCAGACCTGGACTCATGAGTATACCTCCTTTGGAGTGTTCGGGTGCAAATGTACAGACCCATCAATTACTAAGATTCATTGAAGTAACAATTTCTCCTTTGCCTCTGTTATGGGAGATGTTATTGATCTGAATTTTTTGTTTTATTGCTTGGTTGCCTTTTATCAAACTCCATTTAGCTGTGTGGATTGGTTTGTGATTGCAACCTTTTAGCTTACACAGCAGACTGTTTAGGAGGAGTAGTATGCACATAAAGAACTGTAGCAACAATGCTCTTTGACAGGCCTGTGTATACACAGCAGCAGCAGTTTGTCAGGTGCTCACATACTCGAGGAAAGTTGGCGTCCTCCTGCAGTTGCCAGTATTATGGGTGCTTAAAGCCCTTCCGATAGCTTTAGTGGAGAGAATGGAGAGAATGTCCATAAGGTCAATTTAACTAAGTCAAGGACACTGTCAGTGTTAAAACATTAATCACAAAGCCTGCTAGTTGAGAACACTAAAGCCAGAGAGATCTGTGAAATCTTCACCCTATGAGATTATCCACCCAGTTAACTAAGTACACAAAGATTGCTGTTCTGGCTTTTTGGCAGACATATGTAACAAAATATCAGAATAAGAACTTTTGGTGTGGTTGGGGGTCCCCCAGTGACCACAGGCTTTGCTGGCACCTAATGCCGCTGTGGCATGAATTGTGGATCTGTTGGTAAACCAGCACACCAAACAGCAGTGTAACTAGCTTTAGAGAACTTTACAAGATGGCCAATTTGCTTGTGCAAGCTGTGCAGGGTATTCTGAGTAAGTTTCCTCTTGTTCTTAGAGATAAGTTTCTTCCTTTTGTTATGTGACCTATTTATACTTGAGGCCCACCATAGTGGCCTGTTTTTTTGAGACCACTGGTTTTGATCTGGTCCGGTACAGCTGAGTCTATACAGTTGTGTAGGTGGTTGTACAGGGCATTGTGTACTGCTCTGTATAGGAGGAGTTGTTGGTTGTGTTAGCAGAGAGAGTTTGAAACTTTTTATACCATTGCTTAGTAGGCTGTAGTTTGCTTTGGAAAACTTTTGCAGTTTTTTATTTTTTTGGTCTTGTAGGGTTGTCAGGGCATTGTGTACTGCTCTGTATAGGAGGAGTTGTTGGTTGTGTTAGCAGAGAGAGTTTGAAACTTTTTATACCATTGCTTTAGTAGGCTGTAGTTTGCTTTGGAAAACTTTTGCAGTTTTTTATTTTTTTGGTCTTGTAGGGTTGTCAGGTCTAATCGTTATTTCAAACAAGACAGATTTATGTTCTGACACTAGAAAGGAAGTCAACACACAGGGGATAGTTCAGTGCCCCCCCCCCCATGTTGGGGAGTACTAAGTCTAGGACATTTGGGCCCAATGTGGGGGTGCAGACTAGTTGGTGGTGTATTGACAAAGTCCAGGAACCTCAGGGTGAGCATGTCTGTACTCATGACACCGAATCAATGGAAAGATAGTTGAAATCTCCCATGACCAAAGTGTTTGGCTGTATAGTGAGTGACTCTAGTAAGTCAGGTAGGTAGTGTGCTTCTCTTGGTTCATGGACCCTGTAGCAAGCAATGCTATGGTAGGGTGTTTTACCTATAGTTAGTTGAACCTGGAATAGCTTGTCATACTATTTAACTAGCCTTGTGTACTTGGCTTTAATGAAGATGGATAAACCTCCCACCTTTGGTTCTTTCATGCTCATTTTGGCGTTTGAACATGTGGAAGGCATTGTAGCCTTGCACGGCCAGGGTGCTCTCTGCAGCCTTGAACCATGTCCCAGTGACTGCACAGATGTCAGCACCTTCCAAGGTGAGAAGTGCTTCCAGGGAGTGCAGTTTACTGTTTAGGCTCCCAGCATCAAGCAGCATATCGAGTTTGTCTCTAGTGTTTTTTGCATCAAATTTTGTTGCTTTGATATTGCCTAAAAAAAGGCACTGTAGGGGAGACGAGCACCTTTTAACAGTCTCTGAAAGCCTAGAGGGACAGATGAAGACCATCTCTAGCAAATCAGCATGATCTGTCAACCATGTCTTCCCAGGCTGACAGATACTGGATCCCCCTGGATTGACACCAGAGGCTGAGACAATTGTGGAAGTAAATTATTTTTTGCCTATATTGTGGCATCATCCTGGGTAAAGAAAGAATGCTGCTTAGGGCTAGGGACATACCTGCCCAGGACACACAATCTGAGACTTGTGTCATGTCTCTTCATTTAGTCCAGAGAGGTACATCTGAAGTCATTCACCCCAACACATACTATGGCACTCATAACTGAAAATGACAGACTTGAGTGTGTGCATGATTTTACTGATTCTGGAACCTGACAGACAGCTGACTGTGACCTTGTCCAACCTGGTGAGGGGGACGTGTCTAATCATGCAGTTTCCTATGACCAGGGCATTTTGTTTTTAAGGTGTTTTGCCTTGCAGGCTTATTTCCTGAAACACTGATGGGGTATGTGTGGGGGTGGGGATAAACAAATGGTTTGCACTTGGGAGGTTTCTGAGCTTTTTGTAGGCTTCTATTGAATACCTCTGGTATGTAGGTTTATGTGCTTTGACCTTCTGTGAGAGGCTCATAAATGTATACTAGGCTAATGGCCTTGGAGCCTTAACAAGCCTAGCAGAAGTGCCCTGGCATTGTCCTGCCCAACGTTAATTCCCAGTGCCTCTATCAATTAGAGCCACTGGGGTGAACTTCCTATTTTCCATCCACTAAAGATTTCTCTTGGAGGGCCACTGAGGTGCTCTGCTTGACATGTATGGGAAGTCTATTCCAGCACATGGGCAGTCTCTGTTATGAAGCTGTCCCTCCAGCATGTTCTGTTGATTGCAGTAATGGGGTTGAAGTCTCTGGAGCAAGTGGAGCAGAGGGATTGGGATTTCGTTAGATGTAGCATTTCTAACAGAGCAAAGTCAAGCAGAGATCGGCTCTTAGACTACATGAGACAGAGAATAGCTGGAGTTTTTTTAATCTGTCCATGTAGAACATGTTTAAGGCCTAGGATCTGCTTTGGGATGTACTTTTGTGGCCTCTCCAGCTGTTGCAGGTGTCTGGTGAGGTACATGCCAAATGGGCATTATGCTGTGACTGAGGGAAGAGTAGAGAGAAATTATCCCTTTTCTTTCTGGATCCAAAACCCTTGGTAATGAGGATGTGGCACATAGAAGGACATTCTGACCACAGTGGCAATGTGGTGGTCGAAGGAGAGGTTGCTCTCAACCTGTGTCCCCAGATCTCTTATAACGCCTTCAGGTAGGGGTGTGTGTGTGTGTGTGTGTGTGTGTGTGTGTGTGTGTGTGTGTGTGTGTGTGTGTGTGTAACCTGTTTCGATGTCTCTCTTTTTACATGAGAAAATGGATTCCAAGTTAATAGAGTAATTACAGCTCTCAAATATTGCATTTGTTTTAGGAGTAAGTGGTTATCAGTATACATGAGGCAATTACTACATTGTCTCAAGATGCCAATGTCAATCAGGCTGGCCAGAGAAATGGTTGGAAACTGTCCATTATGGGAGATTTACCATAATTGCTATTGGGGAGTTGGGCTAGTTTGTCCAGATTTTGTTCTAGGATTAACAAAGGCGCTTATTCTATTGAAGGCTAGGGGTGAAAACTATGGCACTGCTTCTCAGTGCCTAACTCAGTTTCCCAGAATGCAGCAGGGAAGCTTGGGAGGATTCACTAACAGATATCAAGGAGGAAATGATCTTTCAAGGGGTTTAAGTCTGTACAGAGTACCACTGAACCTCGTATGATGTGCTACATGCAAATGAGAGGCTTAAATATTTATTTTACATTTGTTGACCGTGTTTGTCTGACTGAGCTAAGTAGCCCTTTTTCAGCAGAGGCCCGGGGAGAAAAGCTCCATGTTCTACAGATTGTTTACTTATTTTTGTAAATTATAATCAACAACTGGTTTACAGAAAATATTCAAAGCAACATATACATAAACAAGGATTTACTACAGTAAACTAATCCTGTCAGTCATATTTAGAATCCTACATCATTCAGAAGGACTAACAATAGTTTTGTCACTAGACGTAAAATCTTACATTATGCAGATAAGAATTATGTAATGTGCTTAGGATAGAGAAGTTAATGTGAGACAATGTCTAGAGAGTTAGAGAAAGTTACATAGATTGGGAGCAGATAGAGATGTGCAAATAGGGTTGATAAGCTGTTTAAGGGGGGTGGGTACAGAGGCAGGTCCATTGGCTTAACAGGTATTCTTTAGTGGCTAGCTTGAATTGACTAAGTTGCTTGAGTGACCTGATCTCTAGTGGGAGTTTGCTCCATGCCTTGAAAGGATTATAGCTATAGAGAAAACATCCTTTCTTAGTTTTAGGTTTGTGGATATGTATCAGATCTAGGTTAGAGCTCTGGAGGGGTCTAGCAGGTTAATAGTGGGAGATGACAGAGTAGGACCGTAAGAAGGCTGGTAAAGGATGGAGTGGATGATCTGGAGTTGAGGGAGAAGAAGCTGGTGAGGTAGTTCAAGACAGTTAATGAGGGAGAAGAAGCTGGTGAGGTAGTTCAAGACAGTTAATGTGTTTGAGAGACAATGATGCGACTTGTAAGTTTGGCTGCAAATTTGGCTATCTTGTTTGAGATATATGAAGTCTTTTGGTTTCTTGCTGTTACTTGCATTTACATAAATGCATACCAAAGTATATTTAACTATTTATTATGACCAACTAGTCTTATTACTGTATTGTACTACTTTCGGCTGCTTCCATTAGGGGTCACCACAGCGGACCATCTATTTCCATTTCTTTCTGTCCTCTGCATCTTGCTCTCACACCAACCACCTGCATGTCCTCTCTCACCACATCCATAAAGCTTATCATAGGCCTTCCTTTCTTCCTGTTACCTGGTAGCTTCATCCTTAGCATCCTTTTCCCAATATGCTCTGCATCCCTCCTCAGCACATGTCCAAACCAATGTAATCTTGCCTCTCTGGCTTTGTCTCCAAACCTGGGCTGACCCTCTAATATACTTATTCCTTATCCTGTCCACCCTCGTCACACCCAATGCAAATCTTAACATCTTTAACTCTGCCACGTCCAGCTCTGACTGCTGCCTTTTTGTCAATGCCACTGTCTCCAACCCATATAACATAGCTGGTCTCACTACCCTCTTGTAGACCTTCCCTTTCACTCTTACTGGTATTAGTCTGTCACAAATCACTCCTGACGCTCTTCTCTACCCACCCCATCCTGCCTGTACACTCTTCTTCACCTCTCTTCCACACTCAGTACTCTGAACTGCTGATCCCAAGTATTTAAACTCATCCACCTTCGCCATCTCTACTCCCTGCATCCTCATCATTCCTCTATCTTCCCTCTCATTCACACATATATATTCTGTCTTAATCCTGCTGACCTTCATTCCTCTTCTCTCTCAAGAATATCTCCACCTCTCCTCTCTCAAGAATATCTCCACCTCTCCAGGGTCTCCTCCACCTGTTCCCTACTTTCACTACAGATCAATGTCATCTGTAAACATCATAGTCCACGGGAACTCCTGTCTGATCTAGTCTGTCAACCTGTTCATCACCATTTCTAATAAGAAAGGGCTCAGAGCTGATCCTTGATGTAATCCCACCTCCACCTTAAACTTCTCTGTCACTCCCACCGCAGACCTGACCGCTGTCACACTACCCTCGTACATATCCTGTGCCACTCTTACTACTTACATTCCCGACTTCCTCCTACAATACCACAATTCCCCTCTAAGCACCCTGTCATATGCTTTCTCTAAGTCCACAAAGACACAATGCAACTCCTTCTGACATTCTCTGTATTTCTCCATCAACACTCTCAGAGCAAACAAGGCATCTGTAGTGTTCTTTCCTGGCATTAAACCATACTGCAGATAACTAATCATCACCTCCCTTCTTAACCTAGCTTCCACTACTCTTTCCCATAACTTCATGCTGTGACTGATCAATTTAATCCCTCTGTAGTTAATACAGCTCTGCACATCACCCTTATTCTTAAAAATCAGTACCAAAACACTTTCTCCATTCCTCAGGCATCCTCTCACTTTCCAAGATTTCATTAAACAATCTAGTTAAAAACTCTACTGCCATTTCACCTAAACACCTCCATGCTTCCACAGGTATGTCATCTGGGCCAACAGCCTTTCCATTCTTCATCCTCTTCATAGCTATCCTTACTTCCTCCTTGCTAATCCACTGCACTTCATGATTCACTATCCACACATCATCCTAACTTGTCTCCCTCTTCATTCATCAGCCCCTCAAAGTACTCTCTTTTATTTCCAGCTGATCAACACACTCTCCTCACTTGTGAGTACATTTCCCTTATCCTTTTTCACCCTTACTTGCTGCACATCTTTACTAGTTCGGTTCCTCTGTCTAGCCAATCAGTACAGGTCCTTTTCTCCCCCCTTAGTGTCCAACCTTTCATACAACTCTTCATACACCTTATCCTTAGCCTTCGCCACCTCTCTCTCTTTGCCATGCACCTCATCTCCTTATACTCTTGTCTACTGTCTTCATCTCTCTGACAATCCCACTTCATCGCCAACCTCTTTCTCTGTATACTCTCCTGTACTTCATTCCACCACCAGGTCTCCTTGTCCTCTTTCCAGATGCTACACCAAGCACCTTTCTAGCCATCTCCCTTACCAGCTCTGCTGTAGTTACCCAGCTATTCGGTACCTCTTCACTGCCACCCAGTGCCTGTCTTAACTCCTCCCTGAACTCCTCCTCGCAATTACCCTTTTTCAATTTCCACCATTTGATCCTTGGTGCTGCCCTCACACTCCTCCTCTTCTTGATCACCAATGTCATCCTATGCAAATACACCAAGATGGCTGCTTCAGTTAATATGACTTTACTGTTACATTTTCCTTTCAGATCTACAATGCAACACAGATGCTGTCAGCTCTCTGGCAAATTCCCAAAGCTTGTTTATACACACTCATTTATACGAAAAAGTCTGATTATTTTAGGTCTATAGTACATCACTGAATGCTTAAAGTGAACGGTGATTAATCAACCCTATGTAAGTGAAAGCTTAACAATGTCGAACTGTCAGAACAGCTCCCCTCCCCAAGGGGGGGGGGAATTTCTCTTCCAACAAAAAGAAAGCACTTAAACATTACATTAAGTGTGGGGGGGGGGCTTTGCCCCCCACCCCCCTCCTACTTAAATATACCAACTCTGAGGCCACACTACAGTGCCGAAAATGGCAACGTAACGAAGCGGCAAAGTAAATTATTTCCCTGGGAAAGAATTTGCTTAAAAGCCACTTTGATATTTTGCCTTTTGCCTTTTCAGTGTTATGTTTGACCAAGACTCATTTGAAAGAATGCATTTTCGGTCTTGTAATAGGAACCCAATATTTTTCTCAGTCTGATGTATTACAATCTTCCTTTGTATAATTCTTTTCTTTGTTCTTCTAATTTATGATTTGTCCTTGATTTTTTCAAGTTCGGTGGTCCAAGGAAACTCAGTCTTGCATTATCTGAAAATTGATGTTCCAACTTTATCTTGCTTGATGTTACATCTCTCTACTTCATTGATGTCCTCCTAGCTGCCATCTGCGCAAACTTATTTTTCTTAGAGATGAGATGTTAATTGAAGATGGTATTATTTTCAAAGATCCTAAAATTATTCCTGCTTCCTTGCAACATGAATATATCCAGATTTTGCATCGTGGTCACCCAGGTTCTGAATCTACCAAAAGAAGGGTGAAAGAACTAGTATTTTGGTCTTATCTAGTAAAAGGCATTGATCAAGTACTTTATTCAGTATGCAGTAGTACTAAATTGCATTTCCCAAGAGAACCACTTCAGCTAAGTCAAGTTCCTGAACTACTTAAGTCAACAGTAGCTACTGATGTATTCAAGTGGAACAATGAGTATTATAGTATTGGTAGACTCTTATTCTAACTGGTTTGAGATTAGGTAGTAAATCAATCTAACGTCCACTGCTGATATCACTAAGTTGAAATGTCATTTCTTAGTCCATGGTAGTACAGTTTCTGACAATGGTACTCAATTTGCTAATCAGTTTCAGAAATTTGCAAGAGTGGGACTTTCTACAGTGCATGTTACTAGTAGTCCAGAATATCCACAGTCAAATGGACTTGGCTGAATGTGCAGTACAGAGTGCAAAGCAATTACTTGAAAGGTCAAAGTGTGACAATACAGATGTCTTTTTGAATTAATACAGAAAACTACCCCATACTGATATACTTGGCTTGCCTGCTCAGAGACTTTTATCCAGACAAACCAGAACACTGCCTATTAGTTCCAGTTTGAGTCCTAAAGCTAACAACAACAGAACCATTGGAGCCCAATTATTCAGGAAGCATTTTTTCCAGAAGTCCAGTTATGATAGAGCAGATTTCTTCTTCCATTGAAAGGAGGATATAAACAGCTAAAGGTTTTGACTGGATTGGTCAAGTAACATGTATATGTACAAAGCCAAGATCCTACTTCATAGAATCTGAGGGTGTGGAGTACAGGAGAACTCTGACATGGTTCTGTACCAGAATCAGTATTGTAGCATTGTTCCTGTGATACAGACTCTAGATCTCAGAGCAATCCAGATAATGTTCCTGTTGCAGAATGTGTCTTAGTTCTAGTTCCATTTCTGATTATCCTGATGTCCCTAAGGTTGAACATTCTGTAGAGACAGTCCCAGTTGTTAAATAATTCTAAATTTTGTTACATGATTTGGTCATATTTCCAGACCTAGTATGACATAATTGTACATGTGTACCTAGTTCTGTATAATTGCATGACCAAGAATTATTTGTATTGATTGCATGTCATCTGATAATATTGCATGGCATATTTCTCAGAGGGAGGATGTAGAAGAGTGTGTGCTGTATCTTTAAGAAGCATTTCAAAGACTGAACATGCATATAAATAACAAGCATGTGCTAGCTTCATTGCCATCTTGAGTGTGCAGCCAGAGAGCATGTATGCATTTAATAACTAGTTTGTATATAAGTTTATCTAGGTTAAAGTCATTAAGCCTCATTCCTGATGTTTGCACATAAGGCTGCTTGAACAGAACCCACAAAGACTTGTCTATTACGTCCTGACTAGAAGAGCAACAGAACTAATTCAACATAATTGTTGAAATATGAATAGTTAATCAAAACTATTGTAAATGTATCAGAATAAGTAATCATGAAAGTATGACCTTTCCTTTAAAACAGGTGTAAATCTTGTACATGAAGTGTACAAATTGTGCTTATGTAAGGTCTATGAGGCCTATCCCTCAGTGTCCATGCCAGTTATCCTATGTTGAATAGGCTTTAAAGTTGAATGCATGCCATGCATACCTCTCAACTGTCCAGATTTTTGCCTCATATTTTTGGTTTGTTCTTCATAAAATGTGTGGTTTTCTGGATTTTTGTGTCAAATCAGTGAGGATTGATCTCAATAAATAATGGCAGGCATTTGAGTTTCAGACTTCATTTCCTTCAGAAAATACATGGTAAAACAAGACCTTTTATTCTAGCCACTTTCTAAGTTGATAAGAGCCACATTTAAAATGTGTCCCTATTTTTGGGGCTTTGTCCCCCCATTATTTTTGTCTTTGTCCAGCTTTTTTGTGCCAAGAGGTTGAGAGCTATGATGCCATATGGTATATTTGTGTCATCACTCGTGTAGTATGCTGCACACACGCACTCCCTTGCTTCAAAGTTTTCACTGTCCCTTCAAAATTGTATGTTCTAGCAAATATTTTATATTGCGGTGTAATCTGCTAATCTGATCTACAAACTGTTGCATATTGGTAAGTGTTTGAACCCAGTATCAGGTGGAAATGTATGGGAATTGTCTCACTGAATTTTGCCCTGCGAAATTAAAAATAGATGTGTTCCACTGGCAGTACCCTGATTGATCCATTATGTGGTTTGTAATGCCAAGATGTCTTCCAATTATTGCTGGGAATATATCGGCAATCTGGTCAAATCAAGGATTTGTGGGGAGGTAAATTTTAGTTAAAAATATCACTCCTATATACACAAAGTGCTAGGATTAATTCTTTATAAACATGCATTTTAAGTCTGACGTGGATGTATATTACCATGTAGTGAAAAAAAAATTGTCATGGCTTGATGTTTCCAACATTTTAACAGCACTCTGGGACTATTATAGCATTCCAAATATTTTAGTACATAATTTGAGTCTGACCACATGGGGACTAGCAGCTTGATGTGGTTTTGATAAATCAGTTTGCCACTCAGTATCCCAGAATGCAGTGTTTGGCTCTAAAATGTTACATCATGCAGGCCTCCTTTTGCCTACAGCTCCTGTCATTCCATAGAGGTTATATGCTTACTCTGCTGTGTTTGGGTCAATACTTTGTAAGGAACATTCCTTGCTGCTGAAGGACTACTTAAAACAGAAGCAGTGCAAATGTCACAGAACAGACTTTGAGTGCTCTTTACTGTTTTTTTTATTGCGCTTAAATGGCACTAATTTATGAGACTGAATTCCAGTCCATCTACCCCCCCCCCCCGGGGACACTTAAGCTTCCCTAGCTGTCAAAGTCCTGAGGGAAATTTGAGCTCTTAATTCCTGTGATTGGCAGCTCTCAGCAGGGGGCTTGACATCTAATTTTCCCTTGTTCTAGCATTTCCTTTGACAGAGGGGACACTTCATTTTGATGCACTATAGCCATGGCCTTACCTGACTGCATTCACATGCAGTTTCTGAAGTTGTAATTTAAGGTATCACTTACTTTATTACTTCACCTTCTTAAATACTTGATCGACATGTCCAAACTATGTTGGTATGTGTTGTCTGCCTACATACTTTTTTATTCCACTTGCTTTTCAGAAATACTGTTGCACTGTCCCTGCATTTATCTTTGTACATACAAACCATATCACTATATTTTCCCTTCTCTTTTGTTGTGTGAAGAAACCACTGTGGTCATTGATGAATGCTTCAATGTCACTTTTCACAAAGAAGGTATTTTTAAAGCAAGAACATAAAGGTCAATTTTCCTGAATCCGATAATAGATGCCACTGCAAGGACTGACTTTTGAAATAGTGACATGCACAGACAAAATGCATTACTTAATCCATTTGCCAGCCTCCAGTGCAAGTGGTGCTATGGCTGTAATCTATTCAGAAATGCACACTATTACAAAGCAGTTTTGCAGTGTAGTAACAACCCTACATGTCCATACACCTTTGTCCATCAATATGCAGCTAGTCCAGGTTATCCAACAACCCTGTGAACATGTCAATTTATTTTCAATGGACTTAAAGGGAGAGTGTCAAGATTTTCTGCTACTGTCTTTGTTTTAGTTTAGCTGTCAGGTCATGTGATCCTAATATTTACATTCAAGCTGCTCTGACTCTTTGAGCTCAGGTTTCAGTACACTGGGGGATAGGTTCATAGGTTTATACTAGGCTATCTGCCCTAAGGCATTTATAAGCCTAACCCAAAGTTTTGTGGCTTACGCCACCCCTTATATGAAAAAATACTGTACCCATTAGTTTATTGTGCCTCTGTACAGCAGTGACACAGAGATGATTCCCGGGGTAAACCTACGATCTCCCATCCACAGGTCAAGATTTCTCTTGAACAGAGCCAGCGAGGTGCTCTGCCTCACATGGACCGGGATTTTATTCCACAGCATAGGGAGTCTCTGAGTGATAAATCTATCCCTCCAGCATGTCCTATTTATATTTGTGCTAAGGTTTAAGTCGCTTGCTCTAGTGGTTTTGGTGGATTTGGATTTTTTGAGGTGGAGCATGTCCATTAATTCCGGGTTGGACATGGCCTTGTATGTCAGGCACATGTCACCTCTGAGCAGACGGTATGTGACTGAATAGAGCTGGAGTTTCTTCAATCTGGCAGCATATGACAGATTTTGGAGTCCCTTTATCCTTTTGGTGAGGAACTTTTGGGGTCTCTCCAATTGCTGCAGATGTCGGGTGAGATGCATCCCGAATGGGGCATTGTACTCTATCATTGGTCTGATAAGTGAAGAGTACAGGGGAACAATGACCTCACTAGATCTGGATGTGAATCCCTTCATGATCAGGTGGGCAATGTAGAAGGTCTTTCTAACCACTTTAGCAATGTGAGTGTCAAAAGAAAGGCCACTGTCAACCTGGGTCCCCAGGTCCCTGATAACCTCTTCTGTGCTTAGTGGATTGCCACCTATATGGTAGCTTGGGGTTACCTTGATTTTCCAGAAGGGTATGACTAAACATTTTTTGGCATTTAACTTCAGGCCATGGCTCTGGCACCAGCTATCTGTTTCCGTGAGTCCCTTCTGAAGGATATCCGTGTCCGATGCACTTTCCACCATGGCGCCCAGTTTGCAGTCGTCTGCAAACTTTGTCAGCCAAAGTCCTCCCATGTTGGCCTGTACTTCAGAGAAGTAGATGCCGAACAATAGGGGGCCAATGACCGAGCCCTGTGGGACATCACTTGTGACCGGCTTGGAGTCTGACATAGCGCCAGCAACTCTAACCCTATGGGTTCTGTCCTTAAGCCAGTTTGCAACCCATCTTGTGACATATGGGTTTACATTTAAGCTGGTAAGTTTTTCTACAATACCCGAGTGGGGTATTGTGTCGAAAGCCTTTGCAAGGTCAAGGTAGGCTGTATGGACTGCCTTTCCCTCATCAATGGCCTTGGTGACTGTTTCGAAGAAGTCAACCAAGTTCAAAAGGCATGATCTGCCCTTGACGAAGCCAAACTGGGTCGGGTCCAATATCTGCAAGTCCCCTATATCTTTGTTTATGAGCTCCATTATGATCCTCTCCATAGCTTTGCAGACTAGACTTGCTAAGCTTATGGGGCAGTAATTACCAGGGTCTGTAGAGACACCGCCTTTGTGGAGTGGGACCACAGTTGTCGTACGCCACTCCTTGGGCACGTATCCTGTGGTAAGGCTGAGATTAAACAGTAGCCTTATGTGTGGGTTTAATTCCTCATTTAGCTCGTGTAGCACACAGCCGGGGACACCATCTGGTCCCATTGATGCTGTGTTTTTAGCTTTAGAGAGAGCAGCTTTCACCTGCGCATTTGAGATCTGGGAGGCTACACTCCGCTGGGATAGTTATCTCTCCTTTAGGGGGGGAGAGGGGGGTGAAGTTTGCACTGAACCTGTCTGCCAGTATGTTGGCAATGTCTGTGGGTTCAGTGATTTTTGTATCATTTTGGACTAATTCTGAGCATATCTGGGAGTTTCCACCCAGGTTCCTAACATAGCTGAAAAAGGCCTTATGATTGTCCTTTGAATCCATGGCAATTTTTCTCTCAAAATTGGCCTTAGTTGATTTTATGAGTGCTCGTATTTTTTTACTAATAATGATCAGGGGTGACTTCCCTTTTATGGATTTTGTTCTATCATGTAATAGCTTTCTCCTCTTATTGTAAAGTTTGTTAATGGCTGGGGTCCACCAGTCTGGACGTTTGCCCTTTGTGGAAAGAGTCTTGGTTTTATTTGGGATTGCCTGATCCATGCAGTCCTGGAGGTGTTCATAGAAGGCATTTGTAAGGGCTTCCGCAGCTTGGGTTGTGGTTTCCACTGGCTCAGGGGCCTTGAAGGATACCACACCAGTCTTGAGTAGTGAGACGTTTGCTTTAGAGAAGTTCTTCACTGTGGTCTTTTTTTGTTTGGGGTGGGGGCGGGATGTGAATTTCCAGTGAGATTAGTTTATGATCAGATCTCACCAATGAGGGATATACTTCTGGTGTGGAGCATTTTGTCCCCATGTTTGTGATAATGAGATCTAGTATATTTTCTCCTCTCGTGGGAACAGTGGCTAGCTGTTCCATGGCATTTGAATTTATGAACTCCAGGAACCGTTGGGCTAGAAAGTTAGGGCTTGAGTAATGTTCCCAGTCTATATTCGGGTAGTTGAAGTCGCCCAATATGATGGTGTTTAGAGATACATTTATACCCTCCAGTGTCTTCAGGAAGGCTGTATGGGGTTCCTGAGTTTGAGAGGGTGGCCTGTAGCATGCTACAACTTGTAGAGTAGTTTTGCCTATGGTTAGTTGCACCTGGATGGTTTCCGAAGCTTTGTGCATTGCCACCAACCTGGAGGTGTGGGTATCCTTTATGAATATGGATACACCCCCTCCTTTTGTGGTGCGGTCCGGGTTTTGGGGCCGGAACGCATGATATGAGGTAAAACCTAATAGTGCCGGGGTGCTCTCAGGAGCCTTGAACCAGATTTCAGTTACAGCACAGACATCAATGTTCTCCATACTGAGAAGGGCCTTGAGTGCGTGCATTTTGAGATTTAGACTTCTGGCATTGAGCAGCATTACCCTCAGTTTCTTCCCATTTTTGTTTTCTAGGGTGGTAGGTTTAGAATTTGAGCCTTGCCTAAAAAAGGCACTATGGGGGTGGCAAGAGCCTTAGCCAATATCCGGAATCCCAGGGGTGACAGGTGCAAGCCGTCCCTTGCGAAGCAGCGTGGCTTGTCAAGCATGTCATCCCAGGCAGATGGGTACATCTCACTTCCAGAAAGCCTAACATTTTCCTGTGTGTGCTGCTTTTATTTACAGCCCATACTGACAGGGGAACTTCTCTTTGAAATGTAGAGAAGTAGTGCTTATAAGGCTTACTGTTTTTTCATTGTATAATGTTTATACTTTCATTTGGCATGCACACACTGCTCTGTATCTTCTTCATTACTTTCAGCAGCTATGGAAAAATGCATGGCTTTGCTCATGTCCTTCACCAGGTTAATCAAATGAATCCTTATTTTTTTAAATGTAATAACATAGGTGCCACAATTCTCTGATACTGTCTTGCTGCACTATTTTACAAAATTGAACATTTCTTGCCTCTCTTACCTATACCTCACAGTGCTGTTATCACTATACAAACCCTAACTTTTTTTTCTCCTTTTTGCTTCTGCCCTATCCATGCTCCTCACTTTATTAATAAAGACATAACATTTCTACCTCACTTTCCCTCTCCTAAAAAATCCCCTCCTCTCAACTCTACACTATAAGATTGTGTACTAAGTACATGTGAATACACAAAAAATTAAGTAACTCTCGAGCAGAATTAGAGTGATCTGAATCATATTTTGGTTAAGATCTGTAGTCTCATGTATATGGTCTCCTTAGTAATGTCTAATCTCTGTAATATGCTACTATGTTTCATGTAGTATATGTACAACGTACGTACTAGCCATTCTATTTACTTCCTTGTATATGAAAACGATTAAATTGACTCTGAACCTTTTCTCCCTGAGCATCCCCTGTATATGGGATTCCACCCAGTCATACTTTCACAGTCAACAAATGGCAAATACATGCATAAACACATACATACATAAGTAACTAGATAAATTACAGAATACCCTAGCTGTATGTGTGTTCTGCTAAAAGTAATAAATATACTGATTTCATTTTATAATCCAGTCTGGAATGATGTTCACTTACAGATGTAACTGCTCATTGAGGTTCTTTTTCCATACATGTCCAGACTAGCACCCTGGTCATACTGCATATGTCAGTTTGGTCACCGAATCATTCCTGAAGTGACTGCTCAGTTGCATAGTTTTTGCCTATTTTTACTTGGATGTAAAACAGGCCAGTTAATTCCTATGTACATATTATTCATTTGAGAATGATCAGTCTTACTGTTGCAATGGCGTAAGAAAGGTAATACAACCAGAATGTCACAGACTTTTTAGGCAGCACAGTACAGAATTACAAGGCACACATATATGTCCCTTTCAGCTTGTTGCTGTGGTGGGTCCTACTGGTTTTAGTAATTCTCTAAAGGCCCAATTATGGTGATACCTCTCAGCCTAGTAGTTTCAGAAATCTACATAAGCCTTGCACTTTAGGTGTAACCACTCCCCCAAAATAAGGGCAGTTTTTCAATACTGCCCTTATGAATAGAAATGGTTGTCCGAAGGAACTAGCATGAAAATATAATCTATGTCATTATTTAGCATCTTCTGTCCTCATGGATTTACATGCAGAGCACATTTATGATGAATAGCTCAAAAATACAGGTCATCACTCTGGACTTTCTGGAAGACAAGGCCCTGGCCCTGTATTATGTCTCATACAGGCTTTTATAGGGGAGATCTATGTCTGGCCTACAGGGCATTGTCAGACTCCACTCTGAATCTCCTGCATATCCACAAAATACGCACCACCAGAATTGCATGTTTGAAACACTTAAAGCTTGCCTGTGATATAAATAGTACCTGCTGCAGAGATAGGTATGTATCCCAGAAACTACTCCATCTATGGATCAGGCTCCACATCCATGTGAAGCACAGTTCTTCCCTAACTCAATTCATGAGCAACTTGTAAAATTTATTTCTTTATTTCCAGTTAGATTACCGTTGAAGTAGATTGTCCCCACAGAACCCATTTTAAGTGTAGGCCCGGGGGGGAAAGCTCCATGAAACACATTACAGTAAAGATAGCAGTCTAATAAAATTAACAGTAGATATCCAATAATACAAAGCGTGAGCACTATTACCCATAGTGTAAAAATATTGTGCAGACAAATTTTAACTAATTCACACAGTAAAAGTGAAACACTGTTTTACAAGATTTGCAGTGTGAGACAATTCCATGGGAAACCACAAATTCATCCCTCGTTTGGCACCTATGTCTCTAATGGACACAGGTAACCTGTAAATGGTTCATCTCCCAGGCCCATGCTTACACTTATCCAGGTTAACAGAACTTGTCAGAGATTTGGGATGCATGGCTAAGCTTAAAAAGGCACTTGTGGTCGTTACTGTAGTAAACACCTATGAACCTATGAACAATGGTCATTTGCGAGCTATAATTATTCGAGATGTCCTTTCTAGAGTACTACATGAAGTATTAGTCATGATGTAGAAGGAATAGAAGGAATAGTTCTGAATGATACCAAAAAAAATGTTACATTATAAGCATGCAACATCAAAGCTGCACAAACCAAAAGCAGAGGAGAGTGATGCGAATTACATAGGGTGCCGGATTAACAAGTGCAAGGCACAGTGTATTGTTCAAGTGCACCCTAAGTGCATACCAGCCAAAAGACTATTGTGGTGCAATGTGTAGATTTCCACACCGGTCAACATGTTGTGCATGACACATGAGCATGTGCACAAACACTGCTGGTGCAGTATGTCTGTAACACCATCATAGGTACTGTAAAAAAATAAATAAATAAAAAAGTCATCCGTAGGCATATCATAACAAATGGCTCCCCCATCACCACCACCACCACCAGTACCTACTATCCATATCTGTTACCAAGCAACAGACGTGAAATAGCCTATGTATGTGTCACAAACATTCCACTAAAGCTAAAAGTCAACAAACGAACCCTTTCATGGAGTAAATAAACACATCTGTAACTCCATAAACCTACCCTTTCATGGAGTAAAGGAACACATCTATACAAAAGTACATTATGTACTTATAATACATGAGGTATCTGCTTCCATACCCTCTACCTGGCATACTGGGACTTCCTCATCTCGGTATTTTCACTACTACTTATAACAGTCCCCCGGATTCAGCAAGCCCTGCAAGGTGTGCAGGACTAGTGCTGGAGCACCAGCAGGCAATATGTCTGCTGTGCGATCCAGAAATAAGCTGTAGTCACGTGCATGACTGCTCCTGCACTAGTCCTGCATGGACTCACCCCCTGTATGCACATCACCCAATTTTCAGGTGAAATCCATGCACATGAGGTAATTTTTGTGATCAAAGAAGTTGTAAGCTGGCCGTGCAACAATAGTGGAATCTGCATGCATATACTTGGCCACTAACAGAGTATATTTCGAAAAATACAAAACTGAGCCATGATAGCCTCAAATAAAGGGTGTATATTATGTAGAAAGCATGCCAATTGCCAAATATATGGCCATTGGCATGGAAAACAGTTACAAAAATGAAAAAATTAACTTAATTTTTTTTAGCCGATCTTGGCCGTTTAAGCATAGGGCAGCGGTGCGCAAACATGATTGGGTGAAAATTAACATAAAAAAACTAAAATAAGCATTCTAACCAAAATCTCTATTTTGCCATTATACTCAATGGCAGGCAGAAGACAACATGGCCAGTGAATAGTGGTTGCTAAGGGGGGAGGCTCAATGAGGGACCTGTAACTATGCATCAGCAGCCTGTCCTATGCAAAAGAGTGGAATGATACTGAATCCGTGATTTCCCGTGCATGCATTTCAGCACCCAAAAGTGTAAGAGCAGGAATAGCTTGGTCCAAACCTAGAGGTTAGCTGACATCATAGAGGGGTGTGTCAGGCATACTGTAATCAGATTGGAGCCCTGTGGATCGCACTTGCCCTTAGCTTAGCAGAGCTAAGCAAGGTGGTGTGTCTCAGGTTGCCAAGCACTCTTTCATTGCCTAAGCGGGTGTGCACAACACACACTGGGTTTAAAGGTGAAAAAAAAAAGTAAACCAGCAAATAGCAGCTCTGTGCATATCTGAGCACTGTGTTTATGCGGTGCACCCCCAGTCTTACACATGAAGGCAATGGCAAGGGAAAACCGCAGTCGGAAGGTAATCAGGGAGAACTAGCATAGCTGGCAGGTGAAATGTATCATAATCAGCCAATTACACAGGCAGCAGCCCAGCCCACAACACTACTTTTAAACTAGGCAAACACCTTTTCCTCTGGTTTTCCCACATACTCTACACCATCGGTGTATACAAGCAGGGGAATTTTAAAAAACAAAAACAACAAAATGATAGGGGCTACAATAGCTATCATACAACTACAACTGGAAGAGGCTGAGGGTGGTGAGGATGACAATGATGTTGACCAGCCCACAGTGAGGAGATGGATAAGACTCTACAGACCCAGGGTAACCTACCAGTGTCTACATGAGCTGGAGATAGTGGAGCATTATAGGGTGGACAGGGACCTCATACAGCAAAGTGTTGAGCTGTGCTGGCCATGCCTCACACACCCAACTAACAGAGGGGAACCCATCCCAGTGGATACCAAGGTATGTGTAGGCCTAAGAATGCTAGCTACAGGAACCTTCCAAAGGACAACTGGGGATATAATGTGCATCTGACAGGCATCAACATCCAGCGTACTCCACCAGTTCACTGATGCCATGTCAGCACATGCTGGTGAACATGTATATTTGCCTAACACCCATGAGGTGTTGGCCAGCAATATACATCTCTTACAACAAATGGCAGAGAATACCCTGAGGTAGTGGTTGCTATACACTGCAAGCACATATGCATCAAAGCACCAACCAGTGAGTGAGGTAGGGTCTACATCAACCACAAGGGCTTCACCTCCAACTGCCAGGTTATGTGCGATACCCAGGGCATAATAAATGTGTGCTAGCTGCCCTGGAAGCTATCACGATTCCCACATCTGGCATCTGATGCAGCTGTACCAGGGATTTTCCAAAGGGGACATCTCTTACGGTCACCTAGTGGGGGATGCTGGTTATGCACTGGATCCATGGCTGATGACACCCATCAGAAATGCACACACACCCATGCAAGAACTTCATAATGAGGCTCACACACCCATGCAAGAACTTCATAATGAGGCTCACACACTGACCATAATTATAATAGAGTGTGTGTTTGCGATGCTCAAGTCATGGTTCCGTTGCCTGTATACATCCGGTGGAGTCTTGTAGTAATCACCAGCTACATGTACTCAAATTGTCATGCTACACAATATTATCCTGTGGAAACAGCTTCAGCAGAAACAGCACGGGGCAGGGTCACACAGCCCCCCACCATTCCCAAGGCCTGCACAGCCACAGAGTGACTTGGAGGAGGAACAACATGAGCCTGCCCCAGTAGGAAGAATGAGGTGTGCTCACTATGCCCTGGTATTTGGCAAAGAGGCAACCAATAGCACATACACTCACACATGAGGCACCCAGGGAATGACACTTTTCTGTGACGTATAGATACAGTAAAAGGGATGCCAAACATGACACCACCTGTGATCCTACACGTTTAGGGAGTGTACTATGTGCATCCGACATAGGCAGCCCTCAAGCACCATCATCCTCAATACCGGCACACCCCCAAGGTAAGTCCCTCACTTTACCAATTGCTAAATGGAGTAGTATGTGTTTTTACCTGTATATATGGTATTGATGTGAGCATGAAGGGAATCTGGTGGCTGAATGGCATGCCAGCAGATATTAGACACCTATAGTGGCAGCATGAGATCTGTAACAAATACTGGTGTCACCATAGTAGCCAGTTCTACACATGATGACAAAACCCACTGCAAGAAATGTGCTGGTCCACATCTGCGTCCATATGACACACTCATGCCAGTCAGGGAGGTTCACATACCCAACAACATTCTCAGCCAGCAGGACATGTGTAGATAAACACAATCAAAGGCTGTGCTAATGCCTCTGAATGATGCTTATGGGTAAACCCCCCCCCCAGGCCTACACAGACAGGTTACATCAGGTCAGGTAGTTGGATATTAGTTCTGAAGTGTAGGAAGTTAGAAACTAATATGCAAGTCAATCAAACCTTAAGACCTGTAGTACACTCATATATGCTTCTAGTCAGCATGATAGGTTAGAAAACAGAATGAAATAGAGTAACGTGCATACCAGTAGAGTCACACCAAATATGTACAAGTGTCATTTGTGCCCCCCCCCCGATCCTGTGTAGATGTAGAAAGTCAGGTGTGCCCCACCCATATCCTATGTAGACATGTAGTAACAGTCATGTACGCCCACACCATCCTATGCAGACATGTAGTAACAGTCAGGTGCCCCCCCAATCCTATGTAGAAATGTAGTAACAGTCAGCTGTGAACCCCCCCCCCACTCACATCCAGCACTGTAGAAACATGTGTGCCTCACCCAATCCTATGTATACATGTGGTAACATTCAGGTGTGCCCCCCAATCCTATGTAGAAATGTAGTAACAGTCATTTGTGCCCCACCCCACTCACTTGTAGCAATATAGAAAGATTTTGGTGTGCCCCCCAAATACTATGTAGACATGTATTAATAGTCCTGTGTGCCCCCCAATCCTGTGTAGTAATGTAGAAACAGGTGTGCCCCCCATACCTATGTAGACATGTAGTAACAGGTGTGCTCCCCCAATCATATGTAGAAATGTAGTAACAGTTAGATGTTCCCCCCTCTCCTGTGTAGCAATGTAGAAAGTCATGTGTGCCCCCCAATCCTATGTGCACATGTAGTAACAGTCAGGTGTGCCCCCCAATCCTATGTAGAAATGTAGTAAGTCAGGAGTGCCCCCACAATCCTGTGCAGCACTGTAGAAACAGTTGGGTGTGCCCCCAATACCTATGTAGACATGTAGTAATAGTCAAGAGCCCCCCCCACCACAATCTAATGCAGAAAAGTAGAAATGGTCTGGTGTGCCCCCCAATGCGATGTACACATGTATTTGCAACAATCTGGTGTGCCCCCCACTCCTATGTAGAAATGTAGTAACAGTCAGGTGAGACCCCAATCCTAGGTAGAAATGCAGTACCATGTATGTGTAGGTATAACACCAGTGGAGCACAGATGTCCAGAGGTGGCCAAGGTAGCAGTTTAGATTGTAGCATTTGTACAATATGCAGGTATGTGTGTTAGGTTGGTGTGTGTTTCATATTGTGTGACAGTGGTCACTATGTATGCATGTTGAGGTTTTATCTGGTGGCCATTGCCCACTACTGGCGCTGACAGGGCCATGTCCTCACAACTACAGTGCACCAGACAATCCCCACCAGTATAACACATGCTATGAGTAAGCCATGGTGGTAATGTGTCACCATCTCAAAAATGGACATGGCATGACTGTTGGCTGAGATATACAAGCAGTACACAGGGAAATGTACCCCAGACATAATGTATATAATTTGTAACTGTAAAATGGACATACCCTTGGAATTGTACATACAGGTATGCATCACATTATCGGGCCCTGTAGTAGGGAATAGCAGTGTCTTCTGCCGAAACACTTTTAGATCACAAAGGTGATAGGACTGATGTAGTTGGGGAACAGCTGATGTGCCTGCACATGCCACCATAACTGGAATGCCCTATGCATATCTGTGAGGCAGATGCAAGTAGTGCACATAGCACACATGCACCCAGCTCACCCAAACACCAACCACAGGTACCTCTCTGGGTGTATACCTGCATGTTGGCAATGCACATATGACCCCCACCTGTGTATGGCAATAGCGAAAGAAGGCAGCATGCAGTGCTGGTGTCCCACCCAGGTGTGTCCCTAGCTGTAGGTATCACCCTGCCAGCATCCACACCACCTGATCAATACTGAAAGCAAGTATTGACATGAACACCTAGCACACCTACTCACCCAAGGGGAATATACTGTATGGCAGTCTGGGGCTGTAGGACTGACAGAATGCAACGGCTTGCTACAGCTGGCCTGCATCACCACCAAATGGCCTACACGCCCCTATCAAAAGGCCTCTGCCTCGCACGTACTGCCAATGCATGTTATGTCATGGCCACCCAAAGAACAACATAACACACTACACATTAGCCATATGCAAGGCCATGTGGACAAATCACAGTAACATGTCCACTCCATGAACTGTGGACCAACACCTAAATATAGCTGTGATGATGTGATAACCTTAGGGAAAGTATCACAGAATGTATGCATAATGTATTGAAAAGGATAGAATAATAGAGGGGTTGTGGGAGCATGGACAGCATGGAATGTGGCAGGTCCCACACACAGCTGTATGCACATATTAACCATGGCTGCAAACACCTAAATGGGTGGCTCCAAACCTGCCCATACACCACAATAGGGGTAATGTCATGACTTATGACTCCTGCCTTTGGGTAACCTGTGTTAATCTGTACAGCTATGAGGTATTGCCACAGCAAGATAAGGCCACAGTATCATGGTGAAGGATGTACAGGTATGGGATCCTCTGCCACCACTTTACCAAGTATCTAAACTGCATACACAGACCCGGCAGCAAGTGTCTGCAGCTCCCCCTCCATAATATATAGCTTTCCATGAATATCTAGGTATTTTCCCACAATACCAAACACAGCTGCATTTACCCTTGTTCCCCAGGGCATCACTGTGAGCAAGAATGTCCACCTGACAGTACTTGAGGACATAAAACATCACAGTGTATAAGACTACACATATCTGACTATCTCTGCTAACACCAGTACGATGTAGCAGAAGCAGCACAGACACAATCACCTACAGTACACAATATCACTTGCACAGTTTGACCCCATATTGTCAAATCATCTACAGATACCCTGCAGAAACAGTTAGCTACCTGTAGTTGTACAAGATAAAGGTCTGCACTGCAGTATAAACTGTGGAATGGATACACACATTCAATACAGAAGGGCATACTGGGCATGCTCACACACTTAAACAAAAGAAGCCCATGTCTGCCAACAGCAGTGTCCCATACATATGTGACAGTTGCAGATGTTACTGCATACACACCTCTGTCTGTACCAGTCAGGCTTTGCACACCTATTGTATAGGAATACAGACAACACACTATAGTATGCCAAACCTAGACATACATAGATGTGTGCAAGAGAGTGTGACAGAGTCATCCATCATGAGGCCTGTCCCACCCATCACACAGCCAAATGGATACAACCACATGATGTGTAAATGTCACTCACTGTAGAAAGTAGCCACTTGTATCCATCATTACAGGCTACGTGGTGCAAGTGCTAGCTGTGCAACATGACTGTACAAGGCAGTAGTCATCTAGCAGCTCTATACACATACCTGCGGAATATAACCCTGCATGTGCCTGCATGTGGTGTCAACACCTAGCTGAATGGATTATGGCCCATTCACACACACTGCCCTCACCCATAGCCTGACTATGACAAGCCTGCAGATGTCATCCACTTTGAATTACACCATTGGGGATGGAGTAGCCCAGTAATCTCTGTGGTGCATCCTAAGACAGTGTATGCTGTAGTGTGATAAACTAATTGGGTAGGATTTTTAATCCCATACATGGCAATTGTGTGTGTGTGAGACTGTGTGTAGGGGGCAGTGTTTTTAGGCTAGTCACACTCACTACAATTCAAATGCCCTACTTTGGCAAGGTTGCTAATGTCATTCACTGAAATACACCTTTGGTAATGTGTAGCCCAGTAATCTCTGTGGTCCGTCCTATAACAGCCTAAAGCTGCCGGTTGATATAGTACTTTGGTAGGTGTTATATAGTTCCACACATGGCAAGTGTGGATTTTTGTGTGTGTTTCTTCATCTGTGTAGGCAGGAATGCTTTTTAGGCAAGTCGCACTCACTACAAATCACATGACATACTTTGTCTAGGCTGCTGGTGGCATTAACTGTTCAGTATACCTGTCGGTAATCAGTACTCCAGTAAGCTCCATGTCGCATCCTATAAATGCATAATGCTGTAGCATAATAAACTAGTTGTGAAGGAGTTCTAATCCCAGACATAGCAGGTGTGTGTGTGCCTGTGTTTGTCAGTCCTATCCTGTGTGGAGGTGTCTGAGTGTGTAACAACTGCACTCATTGTGGAGCGGGTTTTGCAAATTTCTTAGATGGTGGCCCTTGTATATGTGACAATATCCACCTTACAAGGATAACAGATGTGAAATAGCCGAGAGGGTGGAGTATCAATCCATACTCCTACATGTGGCATCAAGGTCTGGCAAACAAAGTTAGCAACCCTTATATTATGCAGTGACCAGTCTCAACCCGTGTCTCAGCCACAAACACACTTGCCTAGGCAACAACTGCTATGTTGCTAGTACACTGCATATTGCCCACAGATAGTAACCATAGTGTAATTGCAGTGGATGACAGTGGGCATGGCACCCTGTCCGTCAGTACAATACGCACATACATGCAGACAGTGTGCCTTCAATATGCTGCCACTGTATGCTTGCAACACCTGTGGTGCCATCCAGTGTGACCCACAAAGGACATACCATGCCTTATACACATGCCCTGTGTGGACAGATGCCACTGAAACCAGGCAATACCTGTATCATGCTATCAATGTAGGTGAAGTGTCAACCTTCTGTCCATTACCTGTTCCCAGCACATGAGGCCAGGACAGGCACATCTGATTATAAAAATTGTGTACACAACATGGGCCAGACACCCCAGGTACAGCTACACAAGTCACTGTACCTGCATGTGGGATGTGTGCACATCCCAGACAGCATCCATGTTATGGACTAAAGAACACATACATGGCAAGCATTGAACAGCAATGCCCATACACAATAGTTACCCATTTTAAAGGTAATCATATAGATATGAGAGGAAAAACACATAAAATTGAGTATTGTACATAGACTCAGAATGGATTAATTTGTGGACAGCATTCACATATCTATGAGTGCAGCATTCTGTTAACCCTGGTAAGTGGACAATTGTAATAAGCAAACACCAAAATACGCTGAAACACACCCGTTTAATAGTAATTATCAATACTCATAAAGGGTTTGTACCTGAAAGCTTTGCTATTAAACTGGTGTGTTTCAGCATATTTTGGTGTTTGCTTATTTCTATTGTTGGCAGCTGGTTGGACAGTTAAGTGGACAATTGTGCCATCTTCTTTTCAAATGTTTCTAGAAGTGGCTCCACAGCATGTTTGTCTGGTTACAGATCAAGATGTTGGTCATAATTTAAAATTAACTTTTGTGGGATGTTTATCACTTGTTGATTTCTATACATGGAATAATCAGAAATAGGTGTTCACTAAAACCATTGAGGTAAATACTTCCATACATTGAAATTATGACTTAATACAGTCTCCCAATATATCTGTATCTTTGTATAATTTAAAAAACGTAATGAATAATACTGAAATTCTCAGAGTACTTGGGAAAAAGAAATAAAAGTATTCTGCATTGTGAGGCATTAAGCATCACTGAATAAGATAAATTGCTTACCTTGCCCGAAAAGACCAAGTAAGACACTGCTGACAATTGGAGGCATATATTTACTGGTTGGTCAAAATGATTGAACAAAAATGTTAAATTGGTTAGTACATCCTGTACTAGTACTGTTAGGCATTATAGTCATATTAACTATCTGGAATTGTTATCTAAGTTGTCATTTGCGAAAAACTTACTGAGTCCAGCAAATCATCATGGCTAACATTAATAAACTGGAAAAGGTTTCAATATGTGCAACTGAAGTCAAAACTGAACAGTCATTTTATGCCATTTTATTTCAAGAGGGAATTGTGAGAGTTGAAATATCCTGTCTTTAGTAACGAAAAAGTTAACAATGACTTTCAGAATATTTTTCTGAAAATGTAAAATAAATATTCTGCTTTTACTGTAGTAGACAGTGCGCTTAGCTTAAACTCTTGCCAAAAGCATATGGCTTGGCATTCATAGTTATTAGAAGTCAGAAGTATAAACAATACAGTTAGTGAAAATTCTCTATCTACAAGCAGGTCTAGATTAACTCTTGTATGCAGCTGTGTTTCGTCAACAGGACATGCAAGATAAGAACAAGTCCAAGGAGTTAATCTTCATGAACAGAACATGTGAGATATGGAAAACAAACAGTCAGCAGACCAGCTTCAAAAGAAAGACTTGTTGTTCTGTCAAATTCTGTAAACTGCTGATACAGGCAGAAAAGAGTATTGGACGTCTTCCTTTTGTATGAGGGACATTGAGTCTTACATTTTCATGCTGTGAGCTGAAGTATGGGTTTTGTTACATGTGTATCTTTCATTGTTATACAACATGTCTACTTCGTATGCAGTAAAGAATGTCTTATCAGATTGATCTGTCTCAGTTGCCTTCATTGAGTATTGGTACAGACTACTTTTCAGTGTAGTAACACAACTTTTACTGATTTTTGCATAGTTCATGGGCCTCAACACAGCATATTTGTCATGTGTCCTGTGCAGTGATGTGTTCATGACTGTATAACTGATTGAGGTGGTGTTAAGTAAAGGCTGCATATATATATATATATATATATATATATATATATATATATATATATATATATATACCCGGTCTACTACATTCATTTGTAATACACAAATATGGGGCTGTGCAGAACAAAAGTTCTGCTAAAAATTGAGAGAGATTAGTATGGGAACAGATGGCAGTGAAATGATTCCAACCAGTCTAAGAATATGGCTATGTGTAATTATTTAAATAGAGACAACACAACAGAGAGTTGAGTGAGGATGAAAGAGACTGCATGCTGTGAGGGCAATATCAGTATCACCATGCTATGAATGTTTTGAACTCTGAGGGAATTGATGACCCTGAGTCTGTCAGCTTGTTTATTTGGTGGGTCTCAACACCAAAAAAAAAAGTAGAGCTGTGTGATATGGGCATATAACTGCACCTGATCCGTTCTAAGGAATGCGAATACATACCATTGAGTTACAGCTATGGTGGTAACAATGTGATAGATAGCAAAATAATTTTATTTCTCAAGTATGATATTTTTCTAAACAGTTAAATGTATATCTTTCCTTTCTATGCTTCGAGTGACAGCATGCACACCTGTAATGACTAAATAGAACTCATGTAAGGTATGCAGCGTGTTTTTAAGGATCTCACAAAAATGTGCAGGTAGACAATTGCAACAATGATGAAGACACCTCGGTCATCTCGTAATAAAGGCTAATGCAGCTAAGTACAGCAATAAAATCACAATAAAACCAAAAGTGGGAAATGCAACCAAACTGAAACTGAGTCAAAAGGCAACCACGAAACGAAACAATTGCCACCAGGAAGTCAGCCAAAGCTCTTTATTCCAAAACCAAGCAGACAAGGCTGTCACCAGCCACGAAAAAACATGTAAACGCCTTAATCCTCTGATAACGGACAGTATGCGTTTTCGTCAGATTCTCGACTTCTTCAGACAATCAGTACATTCAATTAACACAGTATGTATAACGTTGACCATCAATTGATTAATTGAAATTATTTGTATAGCTCCAGATAGTTTGAAGAGCACTCTGTCAGGCCATAGGAAGGCTCCAGCAATGATATGCAGGATGTTACTAAGAGGGTCTAACTTTATGCAAGTAATCCTTGAGATAGTCAGATAACTGGAATAAAGAGCTTTGGCTGACTTCCTGGTGGCGATTGTTTCATTTCATGGTTGCCTTTTGACTCAGTTACAGCAATTAAAATCAATATGTTGCAGATTAATAACATAGAGGTAATTACTCCAAAATTATTTCCAGGACAGTACACTTCTTCCAAAAACGATATTGCATTGTGCTGTGACTTGTAAATAACATCTGTATTAATGTTCAAGTTTGTCCGAAGTTACTGATGCAAAACTATTGCTATCTAACTATTGACAAAACGGATGTTAGAGTAGTAGAAGTCATGAGACTCAGATGCCTGATTTAGTCCCTGACAGTCACCAAAAAGGTAGCGTGAAAGCCCTGAAATAAATCTGGAGCTCTGTCTATTTTCCATTTGTTTGAAAAAGAACTAGGAAATGTACTTGGTAGTTGACGGCTCAGTCAAATTTATGGGTTAACTGGATGAAGACTTTGTCAGAGTCTGCATCTGTCATCCCTAGTCTTCCGTATACTGGTCAAGGCTCTTTTCACCCCATTCTTGCCCTATTTAGGTGGTGTACCAACAACCAAATTACCACCATAACAGCTACAAAGAAATGCAACCTGAGAGTATAGATGCTCACCGCTAGAAGTATAACTCTCAAAATGCACTCGCTGGACAAACTACTTAAAATGGAGACCATTGACATTTATGCTGTAACAGAAACCTTGTTCAAGGCACATGCTCGACAAGCCATGATGCTTCACTAGGGACGGCTTGCACCTGTCACCCCTGGGCTTTCGGATATTGGCAAAGGCTCTTGCTACCCCCATAGTGCCTTTTTTAGGCAAGGCTCAAAAGACAAACCCACCTCCATAGGTATCACAGGGGATAAGAAACTAAGAGTAATGCTACTCAACGCCAGAAGTCTAAACCTAAAGATGCACGCACTCGAAACTCTCCTTAGCATGGAGAACATCGATATCTGTGCAGTAACAGAAACCTGGTTCAAGGCTCCCAAGAGCACCCCAGCATTACCAGGTTATACCTCATACCATGCTTTTCGGCCCCAAAACTTGGACCGAACCACAAAGGGAGGGGGAGTATCAATATTCGTCAAAGATACCCACACCTCCAGGTTGGTGGCACAGCACAAAGCATCAGAGACAATCCATGTGCAACTAACTGTGGGTAAAACTGCCTTTCAGTTTTTATAGCCTGCTACAGACCACCCTCCCAAACACAGGAACCCCACTCGGCCTTCCTGAGAATACTGGAAAATATGAAGGTCTCTCCAAACACCATTATATTGGGCGACTTCAACTACCCAAACATAGACTGGGAGCATTACTCTAGCTCCAACACCCTAGCCCAAAGGTTCCTAGAATTTATAAACTCAAATGCTATGGAACAACTTGTTACCACTCCCACAAGAGGGAAAAACATACTGGACCTGATCATCACCAACATGGGGACACTATGCTCCAGACCAGAAGTGTATCCCTCACTGGTAAGATCAGACCATAAACTAATCTCACTGGATATTCACATCCCGACACCACCCCCTGCCCAGAAAACCACAGTGAAAAACTTCTCAAGCAAATTTCACATGCCTCAAAACTGAGGCGAAATCTTTCAAAGCCCCCGGGCCATAAATGCATTCTATGAACACCTTCAGGAATGCATGGATCATGCAATCCCAAATAAAACCAAGACCCAATCCTCCAAAGGCAGACTCCTGTCTGGTGGACCCCAGCCATAAACAAATTATACAATAGAAGGAGGAAGCTACTACATGATAGAGCAAAATCCCAAAAAGGGAAGGCATCTCTGATCAGTATTAGCAAAAAACTACGGGCACTCATAAAATCGTCTAAGGCCAGCTTCGAGAGAAAAATTGCACAGGACACTAAGGATAATCACAAGGCTTTCTTTAGTTAGGTTAGGAACCTGGGTGGGAATTCCCAGATATGCTCAGAATTAGTCCAAAATGACAAAAAATACACAGAGCCCACAGACATTGCCAACATCCTAGCTGACAGGTTCAGTGCAAACTTCTCCCCCCTCTCCCCACCAAAAGGGCAAATTTCTATCCCAACAGAGTGCTGCCCCCCTGACATCTCAGATGCTCAGGTAAGAGCCGCCCTCTCCAAAGCAAAAAACACAGCATCAATGGGACCAGATGGTGTCCCGGGCTGCGTCCTACATGAACTCAAAGAAGAGCTAAACCCAAACATAAAACTACTGTTCAATCTTAGCCTTACTACAGGATATGTACCCAAAGAGTGGCGTACAGCAACAGTGGTCCCTCTCCACAAAGATGGTGCCTCAATGGATCCTGGAAGCTATCGCCCCATAAGCCTGACTAGCTTGGTCTGCAAAGCTATGGAAAGGATCATCATGGACCTCATAAATAAAGATATTGGGGACCTACAGACACTGGATCCTACCCAGTTTGGCTTTAAGGGAAGATCCTGCCTCTTAAAACCTGGTCTATTTCTTTAAAACAGTCACCAAGGCCGTTGACGAGGGGAAGGTGGTCCACACAGCCTACCTGGACCTCGCAAGCGCCTTCGACGCAATACCCCACTCGGGCATTATAGATAAGCTCACCAGCTTAAATATAAACCCCTATGTCACTAGATGGGTTGCAAACTGGCTCAAGGACAGAACCCACATGGTTAGAATTGCTGGAGCCATGTCAGACTCCAAACCAGTTACAAGTGGCGTCCCACAAGGCTCAGTCCTGGGACCTCTCTTGTTCAGTATATATTTCTCGGCAGTACAGGCCAACACAGAAGGACTGTGGCTGACCAAGTTCGCAGATGACTGCAAACTGGGTGCCATAATCAACTCTCCAGCCGACACAAGCATCCTCCAAAAGGGCCTCATAGAAACAGACAACTGGTGCCAGAGCCATGGCCTCAAGCTAAACACCAAAAGTGTATAGTCATCCCTTTGGCAAAACAAAGTGCCCACAAATTACCACATAGGTGGTAACCCATTAAGTACAGAAGAAGTCATTAGGGACCTGGGGACCCAAGTTGATAGCAATCTCTCATTTGACAACCACGTGGCCAAAGTGGTTAGAAAAACATTTTATATAGCCCACCTAATCATGAAGGGATTCACATCTAGATCAGGGAGGTCATCGCCTCTTTACTCATCCCTCATCAGGCCCATAATTGAGTACAATGCCCCTTTTGGGATGTACCTTACCAGACACCTGCAGCAACTGGAAAGACCCCAAAAGTACCTCACCAAGAGGATCAAAGGGCTCAAACAGATGCCATATGCTGCCCGGTTAAAGAAACTCCAGCTCTACTCAGTGGCATACCGCCTGCTCAGAGGCGATCTGTGCCTGACGTATAAAGCCATGTCCAACCCGGAATTAATGGACATGCTGCACCTCAGAAAATCCAAATCCCATTGAGCTACGCACTCGAGAGACTTGAACCTCAGCACTGATATAAAAAGGACATGCTGGAGGCACAGATTCATAACCCAGAGGCTCCCTTCACTCTGGAATAAAATCCCAGTCCAGGTTAGGCAGAGTCCCACATTGAATCTCTTCAAGAGGAATCTTGAGTGGATGGGAGATCGTAGGTTTACCCCAGCTATCACTTCTGTGTCACTGTTAGAGGCACAGTATACTAACCTCAAAAGGCATAATTTAAAATGGGTGGCGAAAGCCAAACACACACTGGCTAGGCTTATAAATGCCCTAGGGCAGATAGCCTAGTATGAACCTATGAACCTAAGAAAGCACCCCTGCACTACCAGGCTATAACTCATTTCACACCTTTCAGCCCCTCAACTTGGACCTAAGGCCCAAAGCTGGTGGTGTTTCCATATTCATAAAGGATGCATACACCTCCAGACTGCTAGCCATACACAACACATCTGAGATACTTCCGGTGCAGCTAACATTGGGTAAGACAGCGATTCAGGTCCTACCTGCTATAGGTCCCCAAACATTTCCCAAGAGTCATACTCCAGGTTCCTAAGAACCCTGGAGAATATTATGGTCCAACAGAACACTCTCGTACTGGGTGACTTCAACTAGTCCTCCTTGAACTGATAAAAATACTCATGTAGCAATACACTTGCCCAAAGCCCTCTTGAATTCATTAATTCCAATGTTCTGGACCAGCTCTTTCTTACCACCACTATAGGTAGCAACATCCTTGACCTGGTGATTCTGCTGCTGTTTGTTTTGCAGATATGCAGGAGAGCCATCATAGTGGGTTTCAGAAAATGGACTGTATGTCAGGCATTTTGTCACCCCTCAACAGCCTGTGTGCAACAGAGAACAAGGACAGAGAGCCTTCAGGAAGGCTACCTACCACATTTTCCTTACGCCTTGTACTCTTTTTAGTGCTGAACATGTCTGTACGTTGCATATACTGGATATGCCATGTTAGATACATTCCAAGGGGGTCATTGTACTCTATAATAGGTGTGATGACTGTCAAACAGTGAAACATTGTCTTCCTTGTACTTACATGCCATACCTTTTAGTATGAACCTATGCACCCCAGACAGAGGCACAGCAAAATAATGGGCATAGTTTCTCCAAACTAAAGGGGTGGCGTAAGCCACAAAACTATGGGCTAGGCTTGTAAATGCCCTCCGGCAGATAGCCTAGTATGAACCTATGAACCTTAATTTATAAGTTCCACAACATCAAATGATTTTTCTCAATTCTGTAGAAAAATGATGGTCAAAGGCCATTTTACTTACCTGTGTGTGTGTCCCCAGTTACACAACTACTGGGTCAAGTGTAAGGCCTCTGTAGTCAGTATGACTGTTATCATGGGTTCAAATGACTTGCTGAAGGATACTATGCATTTCTTTCTGTTTAGTTGTAGTCCATGGCTCTGAGACAAGTTATTTGTCTGCGTCATCCCTTCATGGAGAACATTTGTGTCAGTGTGAGAATCACCGACAGCTGCTGCTTTGCACTCATCTGCTAATTTATTCATTCGGAGACCACTGACATTGGTTTAGACTTGATAGGAGTAACTGCCAAAAAGGAGTGTCCAAGCACTCGCCCCTGAGGAACTAAACTTGTGACTGACGTCTTTGTAGAGGTGGACTTACCCAAATCTAACTTCCGTGGTACTGTCTGTGAGCCAGTTGACTATTCACTGTGTGACATACGGGTTAGTACCTCGCCTCTTGAATTTGTGAACAATGCCCAAGTGATGAATTAAGTGAAATGCCTTGGTCAGTTCTAGGTATGCAGTTTGAAACAATTTTTGCTCACCCATTGCACTGGAGACATTCTCAAAGAAGCACACCAGCTTGAGTGGTCAAGACCTTCCTTTGAGAAAACCAGACCGGGTTGTGTACAGTGTCTGGAGGTTTACTGTATCACTACTAATAATTTCCATGACACTTCTTTCCATGGCTTTACATACAAGACTAGTGACACTAGTGTGTTTGCAGTTTCAAGTATGTATAGATGGGCCACCTTTGTTCATTCACATGACTGCTGCTGTTCTCCATTCATGAGGAACAGAGCTTGTTTGGAGCGAACAGTTAAATAGATATTCCAGAGGACCTGACGAAGCACTTAAGCTGCTTGCCTGCTACTCTGAAATGCTGTCCATTCGATACAGAGTCTACATTTTTTACTATGTTATGTAAGCAGGGTCAACTGAGTACCAACTTTATGTACACTCAAAAGGACTATACTTAGCACCTCATTACACCTCTGTCTCCAATGTGTCTACTATGCATTTGCATAGCTTTACACAAACAATTTTTTTTATTGTTGACCTATTCAACTATATCAATGTAAAATTGTTACTTAGCTTCTTTTTATTGCAACTATCACTTTATGCATGTAACCCAACATATGTCAATCTGTTTGCTATAACTGATATTATATCAATATTGTTTAAAATTGTACTTGTTTAAAAATGTACCACTGTAGTTTTTCTCCTTAAGTCTCCACTGAAAATGGGCCACAAATCCAGTTGGACAAACCCGGTTAACAAATGTCTATAAATAAATAAAATATTGTGCAACTGGTGTCTCAGCACTGCTCCTTTCAATGTTATGTACATCTATGTACTGTGTACATTTCTAGTACTGTTGAAATGATTCCTGGATTGGAAAGGAAGTGTATAGATATATGCTGTATAATTTTGATATTCATATTGACTTGTCCTTTTTGAAAATGTCCCTCAAGCTTACCAGTGACAGACTTTATACATTCAGGACATTATGTTTGGTAGTTTGAACAGGAATTTACATGTTTTTCTTTACCTTATGATAGTACACACACACACACACACACACACACACACACACATATATACATATATATATATATATATATATATATATATATATATATATATATATATATCTATATATATATATAAAATAGTCCCTCCGACAACAGTGTGACCAGACTCTACTCAAACATCTCCACATAGTTTACATCGACATTTGTGCTGTAACGGAGACCTGGTGTAAAGCTGCAGAAAGCACCCCTGCATTACCAGTCTATAACTCACTCGACACCTTTTGGGCCCAGAAAATGGACATAAACCACAAAGATGATGGCATTTCCATATTCATAAAAGGATATGCACATTGCCAGACTAGTATCCCAGCAAAACGCATCTGAGATACTTCAGTTGAAGCTAACATTGGGTAAGATGGCGATTCAGACTGTAGCCTGATATAGGTCCCGAACCATGTCCCATAGGTTCATAGGTTCATACTAGGCTATCTGCCCAAGGGCATTTACAAGCCTAGCCCAGAGTTTTGTGGCTTTCGCCACCCCTTTAGTTTGGAGGATACTATGCCCATTATTTTGCTGTGCCTCTGTCAAGCAGTGACACTGAGATAATCCCTGGGGTATATCTACGATCTCCCATCCATTGGTCAAGATTTCTCTTGAACAAAGCCAGCGAGGTGCTCTGCCTACATGTACCAGGATTTTGTTCCACAGCATAGGGAGTCTCTGGGTGATGAATCTATCCCTCCAGCACGTCCTATTAATGACCGTGTCAAGGTTTAAGTCTCCCGCCCTTGTAGTTCTGAGGGATCTAGATTTTTTGAGGTGAAGCATGTTCATCAATTCTGGGTTGGACATGGCCTTGTATGTCAGGCACAGGTCACCTCTGAGCAGACGGTAAGCGACTGAAGAGAGCTGAAGTTCCTTCAGTCGGGCAGCATAGGACATATTTTTGAGACCCTTTATTCTTTTGGTGAGGAACTTTTGGGGCCTTTCCAGTTGCTGCAGGTGTCGTGTCAGATACATTCCGAATGGGGCATTGTACTCAATCATTGGTCTGAGTGATGAGTACAGGGGGACGATGACTTCCCTTGATCTAGATGTGAATCCCTTAATAATCAGGTGGGCAATGTAGAAGGTCTTCCTAATTACTTTGGCAACATGAGTGTCAAATGAAAGGTTACTGTCAACCTGGGTACCCAGATCCCTGATAACCTCTTCTGTGCTTAGTGGGTTGCCGCCTATATGGTAGCTAGGTAACCTTGTTTTTCCCGAAGGGTATGACTATGCATTTTTGGCGTTTAACTTTAGGCCATGGCTCTGGCACCAGTTTTCCGTTTCTATAAGACCCTTCTGAAGGATATCTGTGTCAGATGTGTTCTCAACTATGGCGCCCAGTTTGCAGTCATTTGCAAATTTTGTCAGCCATAATCCTCCTGCGTTTGCTTGTACTTCTGAAAAGTAGATGCCGAACAGGAGAGGGCCCAGGACTGAGCCCTGTGGGACACCACTTGTGACAGGCTTTGAGTCTGCCCTTGACATAGCCAAACTGGGTCGGATCCAAAGTCTGCAAGTCTCCTATGTCTTTATTTATGAGTTCCATTATGATCCTCTCCATAGCTTTACAGATCAAGCTTGTCAAGCTGATGGGACGGTAATTTCCGGGGTCGGTGGAGGCACCGCCTTTGTGAAGTGGGACCACAGTTGCCATACGCCACTCCTTAGGCACGTATCCTGAGGTGAGGCTAAGATTAAACAGCTGCCCTAACTGCGGGTTTACTTCCTCATTGAGTTCGTGGAGCACACATCCGGGGACACCATCTGGTCCCATGGATGCTGTGTTTTTTGCCTTGGAGAGAGCAGTTCTCACCTGAGCGTTAGAGATGTTTGGAGGGCTATAATTCTCTGGTATAGATATCTCACCTTTTGGGGGGGAGAAGTTTGCACTGAACCTGTCAGCCAGTATGTTGGCAATGTCAGTAGGTTCAGTAATTTTTACATCATTTTGAACTAATTCTGAGCATATCTGGGAGTTTCCTCCCAGGTTTCTAACATAGCTAAAGAAGGCCTTATGATTGTCCTTTGAGTCCTTAGCGATTTTCTCTCAAAATTTGCCTTGGATGATTTTATGAGAGATCTTATTTTTTTACTTATAATGATCAAGGGTGTTTTCCTTTTTAAGGATTTTGCTCTATCCTGTAGTAGCTTCCTCCTTTTGTTGTAGAGCTTGTTTATGGCTGGGGTCCACCAAACTGGACGCTTGCCTTTGGTACAAAGAGTCTTTTGTTTGGGATTGCCTGATCCATGCAGTCCTGTAGGTGCTGGTAGAAGGCATTTGTAAGTGATTCAGCGGCTTGAGTAATGGTTTCCGCAGTCTCGGGGGCCTTAAGAGGCCACACTAGCCTTTAGAAGTGTGAAGTCGGCTTTTGAGAAGTTCTTCACTGTGGTCTTTTTTATCTCTGGTGGGGGCGGGATGTGGACTTCCAGTGAGATTAGTTTATGGTCTGATCTCACCAGTGAAGGGTATACCTCCGGGGTTGAACATTTTGACCCCATGTTCGTGATGATGAGATCTAGTATGTTATCTCCTCTTGTGGGGATGGTGACTAGTTGTTCCATGGCATTTGAGTTTATGAACTCTAGGAACCTTTGGGCTAGAGTGTTGGGGCTTGAGTAGTGATCCCAGTCTATATTCGGGTAGTTGAAATCACCTAGTATGATGGTGTTTGGAGATGCATTTATCCCCTCCAGTGTTTTCAGGAAAGCTATGTGAGGTTCCTGAGATTGAGAAGGGTGGCCTGTAACATGCTACAAATTGCAGAGCAGTTTTGCCTATGGTTAATTGCACCTGGATGGTCTCCGATGCATCGTGCGTTGCCACCAACCTTGAGGTGTGGGTGTTCTTGATGAATATAGACACCCCCCCTCCTTTCTTGGTGTTGTCTGGATTTTGGGGCCGGAACGCATGATATGAGGTAAAACCTGAAAGTGCCGGGGTGCTCTCGGGAGCCTTGAACCAGGTTTCAGTCACAGCACAGACATCGATGTTCTCCATACTGAGAAAGGCCTCGAGTGCGTGCATCTTGAGGTTGAGACTTCTGGCATTGAGCAGCATTACCCTTAGTTTTTTTCCTTTTTTGTGTTCTAGGGTGGTAGGTTTAGAATTTAAGCCTTGCCTAAAAAAGGCACTATGGGGGTGGCAAGAGCCTTTGCCAATATCCGGAAGCCCAGGGGTGACAGGTGCAAGCCGTCCCTTGTGAAGCAGCGTGGCTTGTCCAGCATGTCATCCCAGGCAGACAGACATTGGATCCCCTTTGAATGACACCAGAATTTAAGCCAATTATTAAAGCTGATCATCTTGTCACTGTATTGTGGCATCATTCTTGGTGAAGGAAGGATACTGCTCAGGGTCAGGGTCATACCTGCCTGGGCTACATAATCAGAGAGCTCCTCTGTTTCTTTTCATGTAGTCCAAGGAGGTACGTCTCAGGTCATTCACACCAGCGTGGACAATGACAGTCGTACTTGTACCTGCTGTTGAGAGACCTGAGTGCTTGCATTGTGGCAGATTCTAGCACCTGACAGGCAGCTTACTGTGACCTTTTCCTTGTTCAATCTGGTGAGCGGGACATCAGTGTGTCTGACTATGGAGTCACCAATGACGAGTGTGTCTGGCGTTGTGTTTGGCCTTAGGGGCTGTGACTGTTTGGCACACTGACTATGTGGTCTATGTGTTGCATGTGTTGTGTCCTGAGGTGGCAGTTGTTTGGTTGTCTGCTT